>NC_092158.1:82370700-82428200 GCF_045791955.1 Oncorhynchus clarkii lewisi
AATGAGAGTAATTTCACAAAAATCTAAATTAAAATCCAACAGAAAATGCAGGAGAGTCAATCAACACAATCAGGAAGTCCTTGGTGATGAAAATAAGTCCTTGGTGATGATAGAAAGTCCTTGGTGTTGATAGAAAGTCCTTGGGGGTGAAAGGAAGTCCTTTGGGGTGAAATGAAGTCCTTGGTAATGAAAGGAAGTCCTTGGTAATGAAAGGAAGTCCTTGGTAATAAAAGGAAGTCCTTGGGGATGAAAGGAAGTCCTTGGTGATGAGAGTAGTCCAGTGATTACATTTTCCCAGGAAGATAATTCAAAGGAACAGGTTTTTACAGCACAATTACTCAACTATTTTCCTTTCAAAGTTTTAAACAAACATTTAATTGTTTCCTCACACCACCCCGGCCATTTTGACCCATCCTTCCTACACACATGACCCCATACACCCCATATCATTTTGACCAATCAACAGACGTTAAACTACGTCGCATACAAATCATGGCATTGTTCTAGATATACAGTAGACATTCCATTTATGTTTAACCTATAATACATAACCTTTATTTCTGTTGAATTCCATATCACATTACAATGATACCATCTGTTTGTTTCCCTGCTGTGCCTCTATGTGCAGTCATTTGAATAGAGAATCATCAACATCCAGAGCCATGGGTGGTGTGATTGAATTCTGACCACATGGTGATGTCACTTCCCATCTGGCTGAGAGAGGTGACATCACAGGCAGATGACCTGAACTAGGTCCAGGATGCCCTGCTCTACTGCACTCTGCTCTACTCCACTCTGCTCTACTCTCTGACACAGTCTGTGATACACACTTGGGAGCCAGAGATGTCTGTGTCTGACTGTCACTCAGACTGACAACTCCACTGATGTGGCACCATAAACATGCTCCAGAGCCCTGTTCCAACACCCAGGCTGATGGTATTCACACACACACACACACACACACACACACACACACACACACACACACACACACACACACACACACACACACACACACACGGCTGCAAGCACTTGTATACGCACGCGCATACACTCAAACACACACACACACACACACACACACATATATCACACACATATACTGTACATTTAGCCGTTCTCTTCAGAGTATGTGTAAATAAACGCTGTAGATACTGTATGTACTGTAGAACAACACAAACACAATCATTAAATGTGTTCTCACTCGTCATGTCCTGTCCCAAGAACACGGCAACAAAAGTTATCAACATTAGTTTAGTTTCATTTTATTCTTTAGAAAGGCACTTACAGTATGAAAGGCTCAAATATACTACTACAATGAGGGCCGAGGCTTACCTTTCACACACATGCATGTATAGTACACACTCACATATACACACACATGCATGTATAGTACACACTCACATATACACGCATTTAGAAATGGAAAAAAAAAACCAGAACGTGGACAGGCCCAGAAATGGCATCCTATCCTTCACTTTGGCAAAGGTTCTATTAAGGGGAGTTGCCATCAAGAAGGCGATGAGAGGAGATCCCAATCCTGTCACATCGTACTCTTATAACACACACAGGGTACAGGAGACATTACTGCTCATACTATTACTGATCAGGCTACAGGTATTGATGAATTGTGCTCATTGTCAAAGTTTCACTCCGTTCATAATAATAATCACTGATTAAAGCCTGTGTTTATTTCTACATAAATATATGTTTCACTAAAGCGAACAGGAGAGTTTAGCTCTATAAGAACAGCAACCATACAGTATGGCTTCAGCATCAAGTGGTGACATGTACAGTACCTATAGAATCAGCATCGCATCTCTCAAATTGTACAAAAAAGGCATCATACATCATATAGCTTTCATATAGGTGTCTCAGGTAAATATATTAAACATTTTCCAACATATTTGAAAGAAGAAAAAAAACTGGATATTTGATGCCATGTATGTATGCCAAAAGTTCATTCAGAGCTATCATATCCCCATAGTGTATTCTCTTTGGATGAAAGCTTTCCTGCAGATAGTATTAAATTTGTACCTTTAAAAATTTACCTTTATTTAAATAGGCAAGTCAGTTAATAACAAATTCTTATTTACAATGACGGCCTACCCCGACCAAACCCTAACCCGGACGACGCTGGGCCAATTGTGCGCCTCCCTGTGGGACTCCCAATCACGGCCGGATGTGATGCAGCCTGGATTCATTAAGGAACAGTACACAGTACACATCGGCTGAGGATCATTTCAGACACAATGTTTCTTATCAAAATGAGTCACTTTCATTTTCATTCTATCTATTTCTTTTTACAAACATAGTGGTGTAACTACACCGTCTCTACATAGTTGGCTGGGTAGAGTCCCTCTCTCCCCCCATCCGTCATCCCTCTACACCAGCCCTGGTCATCCTCATCCTCAGTCTTCAGAAACTCCTCACCTGGAGGGGAGAGGTGGAGCATGGTCATCATATGTCATTCAGTAACAGAGTACCACAGTCTCTCTCTCACTCTATCTCTCTCTCTCTCTCTCTCTCTCTCTCTCTCTCACTCTCTCTAACACACTCACAGACAAGTACAGCGTGAAGGCCTACCTGCTTTAAAGGAGAGCTCATCTGTCTCCTGTCCGTCATAGTCATAGAGAGCCCTGACCTTAACTCCTCCGATCATTGCACTGAGAGAGAGAGAGAGAGAGAGAGTGTGTGTGTTAGTGTAAATCAACCATACACTAACCGTAACTACAAGCAATTAACACAACAGTCAGTATCTGAACTATATGAGTCATCATAATGAGATGGGAAGTGAGTACTACACGTCTCCTGTATCACACTAAGACTGTAACGTAAATTCCTCCAACTACTTAACATCACTGAGATAGAGTTGTACTGTAGGAGGAATCAATAAAGACAGACAGATGGAGACATGTTTACCTCCTCTCTATGGTGCCTTGCTGTGACTCTACCTCTTTCTCTTTCTTCCCTTTTTTGCTTTTCTTCTCTGGCGTCCACTCCTGAAAGAGACGTTTCATTAGACCCCATTGTACAACAAGGCAGACCGGTCCAGTATATTAGCCTCCAGAGACTGTAATACTGGTCACATTGTTGTTATACTCAGTATGTTGGACTTTGCTCTACTGTTATACAGTCTGCTGCATTAGCCTGTAACACTGTTCACTACATTAGACTAACTCTGACAATAACACAGGGCAGAAGTCTACATCAATCCATATTACAGTACACTATATTAGGCCCCATTAACTTCCATTAGCCCGCTGTGTCTGTGTGTGAGTGTGTGCATGTGTGTATGTTGCACCTGGAACTGAGGCCAGTCGGTGGGCATGCCCGGTCCGTGGGTGTTCTTCCACCAGCGCAGGTCGTCCTGCTCACTGATGGCCATGAGAGTGTTGTGGAGCTCATTATACACAGCCTTCACACTGGGAGAGAGGAGGAGAGAGAGGGGGAGGGAGGGAGAGGAGGAGGGGGGAGGGAGAGAAGGAGAGAGGGGGAGGGAAAAGGAGAGAGTGGGAGGGAGAAGGAGAGAGGGGGGAGAAGGAGAGTGAGGGAGGGAGAGAGAGAGGGGGGAGTAGGGGAGAGAGGGGGGAGAAAGAGAGTGAGGGAAGGAGAGAGGGAGAGGGAGAGAGGGGGGAGTGAGAGAGAGAGAGGGGGGAGAAAGAGAGTGAGGGAGGGAGAGAGGGGGGATAAGAGAATGGGGCGTGACAGAAAAGGAGAGTGAGAGATGAGATAAAGACATTTACACAACGCAACTACAACAAACACTCCCCCAACAAACACACCATCCTAGTCACAGTCTGGCTGCAGGTGTAGCCTACCTCTCGTTGTTGGTGACGTCCAGGTGTCTGTGGACGGACAGGAAGGCCTGTTTGAGGAAGCTGATCCTCTTCCTCTCCTCCTCCTGTGATTGGTCAAAAATACACTCCATCTCCTCCATGTAGCGAGGGGCATAGCGGGTCACCTCCTCCAGAACCTTCTCATAGCGGGCTCGCACCTGGGGGAGAGAGTTACACATTATTACACACACAGACTCACACATTCACTTCTCTCCTTCATTATCTTACTGTCTATCACTTACTTTCTCTGTCTCCTGCTGAGCCAGCTCTCTTTCCTCCTGAATCTTCCTCTGTTTCTCGATGGCCACGTCAGGGTTGCCCTTGGCGTGGACCTCTCGGTCCCTGGCAGTCTGCTCCTTACGCTGCACTTTATGGAACGCACTCCTGGCTTTGTCCAGCTGGGGGGGGGCATAAGGTAACACTGACATATTAGTGACTCAATGAAGACTCCCATACAAACACTTACAAGTCAGTTACCTCTGCCCTACCCTATATAAAGGTATGATCTTTGAGTCTGGGAATTTCTCAGTAGAGATTGTCCATTCAACGTGGTGATTCATAGTGTCTTAGAGAGACCTCTCTTTCATCTACAGTATTCTAACCTTCTTCAGCCGTTTGGCCCAGGGCTTCTGAGCACGTGCGAAGCCAGTCCCAAAGTCCTGGGACTCCTTGAAGCCTCCAAAGAGCTTCTTATGGAAGGTCTCTTTCTGCCAGGTCCTGACCCGATCCCCGTCCTCCGAAACCAGGGAGCGACACACGGACGAGTGCAGGGCGGCGAGACGGTCGGCGGAGGAGAGGAAACACTGCCACGCCTGCAGGAGGGATCCATATAGCGGGCCTGTAGAGGGAGGAGAGCAGAGAGAGGGATGGAGAGAGAGAGAGAGAGAGAGAGAGAGAGAGAGAGAGAGAGAGAGAGAGAGAGAGTGGATACAGTATCAACAGGGAACATAGTGAGCAAACAGTGAATCTCTTCAGCTGCAGTACTCACTGGAGTCCACCAGGGGCTTCCACTTGTTGCTCCACTCGCTGAGCTGCTGAGCGTACTGCCTCTCCACACGGGCTCTCTCCTGGAAGCACACCACGATGTCATTACACGCCTGGAAGGCATCCTCTGTGCGCTTCACCGTGCGCTGGTAGTTCCCAGGCTAGGGGGAGGGAGGGAGGGAGGGAGGGAGGGAGGGAGGGAGGGAGGGAGGGAGGGAGGGAGGGAGGGAGGGAGGGAGGGAGGGAGGGAGGGAGGGAGGGAGGGTGAACAAGGACGAGGAGGCAGAGGGAAAAGTTTGAGATTGAACATACAGTAAGTAGTAATGTAGCAATGGATATTAACACGAATAGTGAAGTTAATTTCAGTTTACTTTCCTCTCTACACTCTCAACACCATGACCTGTAACCTGTTCTCATCCTAACGTCGATCTGTTTTCCTTTAGACAAGTCATTTTAATGTTTTGAGGTTTCTGTAAAAGCCTAATGAAGGCACCATGGGGTGTGGCTGGTGTAGACAAGCCAGTAAAAGGACAGATGAAAAGGGAGTGATGGAGTAACAGAGGGCAATTCACTGAGGGTAATGACATTACCAGAGTTGTGTTTGTGGATGTGGAGTTTGGAAAACGCTCAATTATTTCCTGGCTCTATTTTCACCCCTCTGCCTCAGTTTGATAACTTTTAATTTCTCTCTCTCTCTCTCTCTCTCTCTCTCTCTCTCTCTCTCTGTCTCACTCTTTCACTCTCTTTCTCTCGTACATGCACACACCTTGGCACGTTTCCAAACAATATCTATGTAATTGTCTCTCCTTTAGGTCATCTTCTTCCCGTTCCCTCCCTCTCCCTCTCTCTTTGTGTATGTTGTGGTTTCTACTGACTCTGAGAATTAAGTGAAAACAGCTGAGGAATCTTGCCCAAAGCCAACAGCACTGCTCCAGAACTAGCCACAGCCAACCAATCACAAAGGCCGAGACAGCCACTACAACTGAGCCTGCACAACACTACAGTATATCACAGAAAACAAGTCATCAGAGATCTGACATGGTTCTCTGTAACAAATCACATTTCATGTACATACCAAGACAGTAGAGCAATCAAATGGCTGTATAGTTGCGTACATAACAGGCAGAACTAGAACAATGTGAAATGCTGGGAAAACAACATAGTGAACCTATAAACTCAAATCAATCAGACAGTACAGTGGACTGTCACTCCAGTGATGGCTGTTCTACACACTCTACAGAACTGAACTAGTAACAACTATGACAACACAACCAGTATACTCCATAATAAGAGTCAGAGCACATATTCAACCCAACACTTCACAATGACAGGCAGCAGCCAGAAGAGGAGGGCCAGAGAGCAGCATTAAGAGGAACTGGGCTGGAAACACATCCAACACAACAGGAGGGAGCCCAAATTACACCGAGAGAGGAGATGAAAGTGGGGCAATGACCAGGAGGCCAGCAAACAGGAAGAGAAGAAGCAGACACGGGTTTGTCGGATGGAGCTGTTGGTGGAGCATAGAAGCCAAACCAACCTATCCTATAGCCATAGCACATTTATCAGCCTATATGAGCATTATGGAGGATGGTTAAAAACAAATATATTTTTCATTTGAGAAACATATTGGCTATCTGCTCCCTCGATGGACACCAATGGACATTTATATTTATCAGTATTTATCAGTATTACTATTGTTTTCTTTGTTTGTTTCATTCACACCTGCACTGTTGGAGCTCAGAGCTTAAGTATTTCACTGTACACAGCAACTAAATAAACATCTTACGCATACGTAAAATGTATGGACGCATGACTGTAAGTTGGTTTGGATAAAATGGCTAAATGGCATATATGATGTATTATTAAGTTGTTATAATCCATTTCAGAGTTGTTTATTAACAGGTAATAACGTTGTAATGATTAGGATACGGCTGTAAAGAGGTGGGTGAATGATGGGATGATGCCCCAGCTAAAAGGGAAGCAGAACTTCATTTATCTGAAGCTAAACAACATATGGCCAGCCTAGTGTGAGAGGCCTTGTACACACTGACCTATGAGCAGCAATACTGTTTTGTCTGTCACGGGAATCTCTTGTACAAGGTTATCAAGACATCCTGAGGCTAAATGGTGCTGTGTTTTCCTGTCTGTTTCTTCCCCCTCTCCACCTCTTTCTCCATTTCTCTCATTACATTTCTCTGTGCACACACGCACACACACACACACACACACACACACACACACACACACACACACTCACCATCCAGAAGCTCTGTTTGGTGGCATCTTCAGTGGCAACCTCAGGAGGGAGAGTCGACATCCTGTCCACTGAAACAGAAGAATATGTAGTGAAATCATTTATGTCCTTCAACATTCTGTGCACCTCTCAACATACCTTTACACCATCCAGGTGGTCAGTTGAATACAACGATGGAAATCCATGAAGACCAGTTTGGTTCAGAAAGTCTGAGATAATTATTTTCCTCCATAGGAAAGTTGATTCAAGAGATTGTTACATGTATTAATACAACTGGACAGATAAGAGGATACACTGTAAAGGCCTTGCTGTGAATTTGGCAGTAACTTACAGGCAGCTCAGTCATAAGTACAATTCTGTGTTTCATATTGTAGTATACCTACTGTAATATAAATACGGTATCAAAGCAAGTACTCTTCAATTGTGAATAAATGAAATTCACTGAGGGGTGGGGTTTATATTCCACAGTATTTTTCTGTAATTACAAGGGATTGGTGCAAGCAGGTTGGCTGCTGCAGTATGCAAAGTGTTCACACATATTTGGTGTTTTATATCACGTGCACATCTGGAGGCCTTAACAAAGGCTTCCAAACTGGCTGCAACCACAGAGCAAAACAGACCAAGGACATGGCAAAATGTAAGGTTTAATATTTTACTGCAGTGGGCTAAATCAGGGTCACACATGGTAGTCTTAAACAAATCTACTTGAAACAAAAGTATACACCTCACACACATGGTTATGGGCTTAAAAAGAAGAGACCTGTACCATGTCAGATAGAGAGTTCAAATGTTTCAAACGTAAATCACAGAAGACTGAAATATAACAAAACTGTTTGACATAGAAACACTGGATTTTCATTGCTTTACATTTTTTTTGTTGATAAATTAGCATATTATGACAATTATTGATAACATTCCACCCATAAGACCAGAGAGAGCACTTTGGTTATTGACTGCAGGAAAGGGCTACAACTTGCTGCCACTCCAATCTGTGCCTTATACATTTTAAATTGATGAGGCACTTTAACCACAGAGAAGTTAAATTGGTCCAACATTCTCACTCACTGCTGCAACAAAAATAGCATCTTACAAGGCACGCCTCAAAATATGGTAATGTCCAGGAACAACAATACCGTGCACCCACTAGTGGTCAAAAGGTTTTTGGCGCTCCAAAGATACGGTATGGTACTGTGCTCTGTGGTTTGGATTTACAATACCATTAGAAATACAGCAATTATTTCCCCGCCCACAAATTTGTTGTTGTTGAAAACACCCCAAATTACCGTATAAATTACAGTTTTCCGTTACAGTGTAGAATTGGACAAATGTGTTGCAAAAGCAAAGTCTAATTTCTACAGTGTACAGAGTAGATTGATAACTACCAGTAGGTGAGAGGGAGTTATTCTGGCGTGGTACAGTATCAGTATAATACAGTAAAACAGATACTCAGAGGCCTGGCATTTAAGGCCCTGAGTCTATCAGCAAGGATGGAATGCCCTATCCCACAATTCCCAGCTTTGAAATTTGAGCCATCCCAAAATAAACAGGGGTAAAAGTCACCCCACCTTCCCCGTCTCCCTACTCTCTCCCTCTCTGTGTCTCTGCTGATGGGCTTGTCTTCCCCTCTCACCCTAGAGAAAACATAAAAATAAAGACACACATGCAATATGCACACAACACACACACAAACTCACATGCTCCTAAATCTACAGACACACACTCAGACAGACAGTGCCAGTTCCAGCGACATACAGTGCCTTGCGAAAGTATTCGGCCCCCTTGAACTTTGCGAACTTTTGCCACATTTCAGGCTTCAAACATAAAGATATAAAACTGTATTTTTTTGTGAAGAATCAACAACAAGTGGGACACAATCATGAAGTGGAACGACATTTATTGGATATTTCAAACTTTTTTAACAAATCAAAAACTGCTAGCGGGCACGACCCCAAAAAATATAATTGTCTAAACTTACTATTGAGAGTAAGAATACACCAGGTACAATTTCAAAATGCGGTTGTACATCAGCAGTTTTTCTGCTGCAGAGGAGGCTTGTGGGAGGAGCTATAGGAGGACGTCCTCCTACAATGAGACCGTCCTCCTATAGCTTCTCCCACCAGCCTCCACTGTTCTCTTGTTATGTCAGTCACTGATAGTCACTCAATTAGCCATGTCATTTGTTTAATAGGTAGTTAGTCTAGCCAGCTATCTAAACATGCAGGGCACGTGTCCAGGGACCCTGAACTCCAGGGGGCCCCATTGATTTTGTTAGTCATTCTCATTAAGATATCATATTAACATGGTATATGTCATTACAAAATGTGTAGAATTGCAGGAAATTAGCTTTAAAACTGCAAAAAAATCCCCAAAAGGCTAGAGGCGGCCCTGCAGACAGACTCACATGCTCAGTGACACAAAATATAAACTAGAGAGACAAACCCACATGATCCCAAACAGCTTACAATAAAACCTCTCTCAAGGCATTTTACAGAGAATGTAACAAATCCCACTCTGTCACAGATATCTTTATCTCTCCCACCCTCAGTCAGACCCACTATCAGATCCAGTGATTCTTCTGTATCTGCCTCTATTCATGGGTTATCACATGATTCTCCATCTTCAGTGAGGGCCTGTGATGAAAGTGTGGATCCTTTCTGTCTGTCTGTCTGTCTGTCTGTCTGTCTGTCTGTCTCTCTCTCTCTCTCTTGCTCTATCTGTCTGTCTGTCTGTCTGTCTGTCTGTCTGTCTGTCTGTCTGTCTGTCTGTCTGTCTGTCTGTCTCTCTCTCTCTCTCTCTCTCTCTCTGTCTGTCTGTCTGTCTGTCTGTCTGTCTCTCTCTCTCTCTCTCTCTTGCTCTGTCTGTCTGTCTGTCTGTCTGTCTGTCTGTCTGTCTGTCTGTCTGTCTGTCTGTCTGTCTGTCTGTCTGCAGGAAGATGACACAACCCACAGGGTCTTTAGTTCTCTCTTACTGCATGAGGCCAGATATATAATGAATAATTTCCTTCTTAACCTTTGACCACTCTTCTGTCCCCTCACTGGATCCTCTCCCTCTGGGCAGGGCATGCCGGGAATGTTTTAATATTTAACCTTTATTTTATTCAACCTTTATTTTAGCACGAGGAAGACCACGAGGAAGAACACGATGAAGAACTATCAATGGTTGCTTTCTTTGTTGATAATCTCTGAGAATGAGAGGTATCCCTTCATTCCATTGAGATGGACTGCTAAATTCACATCTTCTCTGCGACTGCTAAACCAATTAATAGTTTTTCTAGTGAAGGACTCCGATCAGTACAGATAGTGATAAGAGCATACCAAATCAATGTATTATTTGAATAATATCTCACTTACCATCTACTGTCATAGATTTGACTTGATCACAGACCATGCAAAAAAATCTGAAACGCCTGTGTGCTGTCCAAGTCAAACTATTAGAAATCTCTGGAGGAGTCCAACACTTTTGCAATAGCCTACCCCAAGAGAAAGCAGAAAGGGTACATCTTCTGAAACGTATTGAAATGCTCAAACCTGGCACATACTCCCACTGCCAACTCTCTCACCCCCTGTCTACCCTCTCTTCCCCCACCACAGTACCCATCACCCCCTGTCTACCCTCTCTTCCCCCACCACAGTACCCATCACCCCCTCTGGCATACACTCTCTCTCCTCCCCCTGCCCCCCGTTTTGGCTGTCACACATAACTCAGTACATACACCCACGCCGAGAGGAAATATATAGCAACATGTGACTGCATACTACAAAAATAGACTTGTACAGTACACTATCAGTGTATCAGGTCTTAATGAAGTTTGAATTCAGCCAGAGAAATCTGAGGTTACAGTGAAATACATGGAAAAGTGTCTTACCTCTCACTCGTTCACTGCTGCTGGTGGCCTCACTGTTTTCACTTGCTCTTCTTTTCTGGGTTAAGTTTCTCACCACCCTCCTCTCTCTCTCCCCTTCTGTCTCTCCCCTTAGCCTGCTCAGTTTGTTCCCTAGTTCTCTCCCCTTCTGTCTCTCCCCTTAGCCTGTTCAGTTTTTTCCCTAGTTCTCTCCTCTCTCTTCCACTTCTTTTACCGTGATTTTGCTCCCTCTTCTTCCCTTTCTTTGGCCCACTGTCAGTGTCAGATGAGTTGGCTGTCTTTTTCCCCTCTCTCCTCCCTCACCCGCTTTCTCTGTTCCCTCTCTCCTCCCTCACCCGCTTTCTCCGTTCCCTCTCTCTCTTCAAAACAGCTGCAGAAAACTAATTCTCTGGCTCTCTGTACCACACCACTGGACAGCACCCCTCCCACTTATGCTATCTTTCCCTCTTTCTCTTTCTCTTTCTCCCCCTCTCTCTCTCTCTCCATGGAGTGTTAATGAAGTGTGCAGTGTTTTTGCCTTTTGCAGTGTGTATGTGTGCCTGTGGTCTGGGGTAGCAACCTTTGACTAGGACTGTTACAGAGCACTGTGTATGTGTGCTATATAGAGCCTAAGGTTTTGTCATATGTTGTTAAATACCACAGAATCACATATTATATAGTCAAAGATAAGAAGAACAAAATTCCACCCCCTCTACGTCCCCCTTGCCACTCCTCTATACATTCCCCAAGGGTGTTTGGGGGTCTGCCACAGCTGGTGAGGACATCCAGTGTGTGAGTGTGTGTGCGTCTGTGTGTGTGTGTGAGAGAGAGAGAGAGAGAGAGAGAGAGAGAGAGAGAGAGAGAGAGAGAGAGAGAGAGAGAGAGAATGTGTGTTTTACTTTAAAGCTGGGGATCTCTGAAGATGAATAGGAGGCCATATTACCAACAGCAGTCACTCACATACCTTCTGATCTCTTGCCTAATGCTATGTTACACTTCTCTGTTCTGCCTTGCCAGGACTTGTCGTTTTTTGACAGTTGAGCTGCTGACACAGTGACTCTGCAATGCAGGCGTGGCATTCAAGCTCATGTTATTGTCATGGTTCAGTACTTTGACTAAATTTGAATTTAAACCGTTTTGATTACTATATTTAATACTTGTTGCTCATCCCAAATGATTCTGAACCTAAAACATTGGGCTGTCATTGAGGGGAAATACAGTATTATCAATCCACACATTATGGTTCCAAAAGTAGAACCACTCACACAAAGTTACCATTATACTGAAGTGTATTATACTGTGTATGATACTGAGGTGTATTATACTGAGGTGTATTATACTGTGTATGATACTGAGGTGTATTATACTGTGTATTATACAGAAGTGTATAATGGTAACTCTGGCAATAAAGTTTCCTGATCACATGTTATTTTTACCAATTAATCATGTATGCTTTGACATGTATGGCCTCTCCAATGGTTATCTTATCCAAGACAAAATATTGCAAGTAATTAACAAATTAAATATGCATATAATACACTTTAAATACATTTTATTTCATAGTTCGACTTCAAGTTGTTAATTCTAAACAAGGTGATTGTTTTTACTTACGGCGCCTACGATAGGCAGCAAAAAAAGGGGGTCCTATTCTTTGTTCCTCCCAGAAATGACATATAAAACCGGCCATTTTGGTGTGTCAGCCTTTTCCTCGCTTAGACTGGAGGGTCTGCACGTGGCCTGGTGAGTGTGAAGCTGGACATTTTCGTCTTATTTGAATTAAACGATCTAGCTAGATAGTTCCTTTCCTCAGCAGTCATGTTTTATTTAGTTAGACAGAGAACGAATTCCCTCGATGTGGCTAGCTAACGTTAGCAGCTTGCTAGCAAAGTAGGCTAATTGTAGAACGTATGCAGGAAGCTCATGTTGGCTAAGTAGTTAGAGCTACTTAAACGTTTGTATAAAACTTTCAATTTATAATTTCGACTTGAGGCAAGTATATTTCGTTTTGAGTTAGCCTACACCCAAGAGGGTGAACCTTTTTATGGACACTGCTTAGCTAGCAAGTTACCTGGGGCATTGCGGTGTCTGGCACGATGTCTGAAACGTCTCCTATGATGTTTTGCACTGGGCTCTGAAATTCTGTGGCGATAAAGTGCTCTCTGGCTCTGACAGGCCCGAGTCTGAGGATACTCGCGTCTACTGTAGTTAGTCTTGTCTGCTTGATTGTCCGTTGCAGATATTGTCCTTATGGCAGTCTTTTTCTATTGTCCAAAGGTTACGAGGCTGTCAGAGAACCCACAAGGTGAGTCTGGTTTTCTTTCATATGTACTTTGTTTTCCTATGATGTTTTGCACTGGGCTCTGAATTTCTGTGGCGAAAAAGTGCTCTCTGGCTCTGACAGGCCCGAGTCTGAGGATAATGTTTGTCTCAGTCTTGTAGATTTTTTTATTTTTATATTCATTGATTATTGTCCTAATAGAATTTATTTTCCCCAAAGGTGACAAGGCTAAGTCGATATCAAACTACAAGGTGAGCTTTAAGTACTAATGACTAGAAAATTGAATCCTTGTTTAAATGATTTTCTCCTGTGATGTTTTGCACTGGGCTCTGAATATCTGTGGTGATAAGGTGCTCTCTGGCTCTGACAGGCTTGAGTCTGAGGAGACTGATAATAATTAAGCCTTGTAGGTTGTGATGTAATTATTTTCAGACAGTTTTCTATCACTCTCTTCATGCAGATCTTGGCCCTCCACAGAAGATGTGGCGACTGCAGTCTGTTAACCTCTCTGGGATATGTGGGACGGTAGCATCCCACCTCGCCAACAGCCAGTGAAATTGCAGGGTGCCAAATTCAAAACTGAAATCCCATAATTAAAATTCCTCAAACAAGTATTTTACATGATTTAAAAAAAACTTATTGTAAATCCAGCCACAGTGTCCGATTTCATATGGGCTTTGCGGCGAAAGCACACCAAACGATTATGTTAGGTCAGCACCTAGCCACAGAAAACCATAGGGCCGTTTTCCAGCCAAGGAGAGCCCTCAGTCAGAAATAGCAATTAAATAAACCTTTGATCTTCATCAAATGGCACTCCCAGGACTCCCGTGTTACTTCTCAATGCAACTGCTGTCAGATTTCAAAAAGGCTTTATGGCAAAAGCGCATTGATTATTTGAGGTCAGCACCTAGCCACAGAAAAACATACAGCCATTTTCCAAAGGAGGTGTCACAAGTCAGAAATAGCATTATAAATATTCACTTACCTTTGATCTTTACCAGAATGCACTCCCAGGAATCCCAGTTCCACAATAAATGTTTGTTTTGTTCGATAAAGTCCATTTATGTCCAAATACCTCTTGTTTGCGTGTTTAGTTCACAAATCCAAACTCACAAGGCGCGGGATAGTCCAGGCGCAAATTCAGACAGTCCAAAAAGTTCTGTAACAGGTCGTAGAAATATGTCAAACGACGTATAGAATCAATCTTTTTAGGATGTTTTTATCATAAATATTCAATAATATTTCAATTCCTTTGTCTTTAGAAATGCAATAGAATGCAGCTAACTCTCTCGGGCATGAGCGAGACTGAGTTCATGGCACTCTGCCAGACACCTGGCTCAAACAAGGTTCTAAAGATACTCACAGACATCATTCAAGCAGTTTTAGAAACTTCGGAGTGTTTTCTATTCAAATCTACTAATTATATGCATAATGTAGCTTTTGAGCCTGCATAGCAGGCAGTTTACTCTGGGCACCTGATTATCCAAACCACTCAGTACTGCCCCCAGTACCAAAGAAGTTAACATGGGGTGAGATCTTTAATGGATTATTTAGGGGCATGTGTTTTGCACGAGGCACTTTTACCTGTATTTCCAGAATTATACAGCTGGTGTCACTTCAGTCCCTTTTAAATCCACCAGCTCACCAATTTATCAAAGCAATAAGGATTATTTCCCCAACATGACCAAGATTGTGAAACAATATCCCTTTTGCTAATAATTCTGTAGATGTGGGAAGAATTGTTAATACCAGGGCTGACTCGGCAATGGAAATGTGCTGACCTAAGTGAGAATTTTTTATTTATGTTCCTGATTGTTATGTAAGGCTGAAACATTAAAATATTTTAATCAGATACTCTGGGTCATGTCCTTTCTAACTTTACTGGTGAGCTCCCCCTGCAGGTGTGTTTGATGCAAATGGTCAATTTATTTGTACATGGAATAAATGACCACTCAATTTTATTTCTGCATCTTTATTATAATTCTAATTTATTCATCTCTTAACATTTGACATTCATATATTTATGTTTATATGAATGTGCAAATGTATATCACATTCTGTAAGTTACTGTTCATCGGCTCATACTTCTCATCAGTTTAAAATATCTTAAACAAGATGGTGCTTTCTATACAGCCAGATCCTGACAGCATAATTATACACCTCTTGAATCCTGCTATGAGATGGTGGTGAAAAACACTGCAAAACAAGTTTGTCACTGCCACATTTACCCAACACTAGTAAATGGTAAGGTTGTCATAGCAGCAGGAACAGGCATTCATACCTTGTTGATATTCTAAGAGTAATGTGATAATGAACCCATTGCATAATGCAGTGACTGTAAACCAGCTGAACAGTACATAGTCTCTCACAGTGCAGCAGCTGTGTAGGGGGCTTTCTGCAGGGAGTTGATGCCTGGAGGACATGCAGAACAGAGGTCTTCCATAGGGAATGGAGCGAGCGGTATAGAAAGCACTTCAGTTAAATAACACTACCTTCATTTGAAACATTATTTGGAAGACAGATTCTTTATGGTTAGATTTTTTACATCTTAAACCATAATTTGGGTGAGCATTATTTTCATCGTCCTTATTGCTATATCACCTGCGTTTGTATAACCTTGATCACCACAGTCACAAACGTCATTCCCCATCCTGAACGCTGCTCATGTAAGGCTGTCTACACAGGCAGCCCAATTCTGATATTTTTTCCACTAATTGGTCATTTGACAAATCAGTTTTTCAAATGTTACTGAATTGTTCTCCCTGTGTAAACAGCTTAAGTGTATAGCGTGTGGGCATAAGGACAAGGATCTGAAGGCCTCACATTCCTCCAGATTGGTGTGAGATGGAAAGCACTCATGCATGTAACCTGCCAATACCCACCCACTGCTGGGGGATGTGTTTTAGGACTCAAATGTGGTGTTTAGTAGTAAATAGTAAATAGAGATAATGGAAGAGCCCTTGTTTAATTTTAGTGATGGAGAAAAGAGATGTCCAACTGATCACAGATTAAGCTGAAAGCACCCAATCCAACTAAATGCAAGGTGAAAATAGGTCAATAGTATAATTCCCGTGAAAATGACATAGGGTATTTAACCTTTCCTTGCTCAGGGACCCCCTCCCAGGCAAGCGTGCGACCCAGGGACCCCATCATACATGAGACATTTTTTTACGTCTTCTCAACAGGTGATTGACAGTGGAAAGGTGAAGTAATCAACATTTAAAAATAGATTTGGTAGATAATTTGTCATTATTTTGAACTCTCACATAATTGGAAGAGGAAGTGTAAACTCTAACACAGCCTATTACCTAGATAGGTCATTTAAACACTTCCGCTAAGAACAACTGTTTAGCTGGTTAAACGAAGGTTTGCCATGTGTTGTCAAAAATGTATGTCCAAGTCAAGAAAATTTTCCAGCAGCACTCGCCACACTGGAAACTTATACATGTGTGCTGTTTCAAAGCCTATGTCAGACACTGGTGTAATTATTGGCTTCAATGAGTGTAATTTGCTCTATATCAGGACATGATTAATAAAGTTGACATAATTATAAAGAAGATATTCTCCACTGTAGGTATGTAATTCAAAATGTTTATTCTGTTATTGATAGCGATATAAAAATCACGTTTTGCTTTGGGGGTTTTGTGGACCCCCCGGTTGAATAGCCCTGACATAAATTAATGTTTAAATGAGTAGATAGATAAACAATGAAATGTCAATAAATAAAATACTACTTTAATAATCCATAATGACTTGAAATGTACAAAATAAACACATTTGATGTGAATAATTCTATGCATATTTTTCACAATACCATTTGTCTCGTGGCCATTTCCAGGGCACAATAGCTACATCTTGATCTGCATAAAATAATGTGAATAAGGTAGTGAATCTAACTTTGGCTTCCACACAGTGAGGTTTAAAGTGATACGTATATTCACAGCTTTATACACAGACACTGCCTTAAAGTGAGAGGAAGCTTGGATGGCAGAGGAATTCTTGCATAAAAATATATTTAGGGCTAGATTCAACCCAGAACGCGGAATATCCTCGTTATAGCGCAATTGACATTGAGAGGTCATTTCCATTTGAGCCTACAAATGCAGTGTTTACTGTGAATGCAGTCTCTGGGAATGCGGGAACATTGTCTTTAAATGCCAATCGTGCTATAACGCGGGTCTTCCACCCTCCGGATTGAATCTAGGCCTCAATGTCAATCTCAGTCAAACCTTCATTTCAAAATATTATACCAAAACAAGAGGGCAAAGGTGGTGGTTTTATGACTAGACAAAAGCCTTGATATGTAAAGCATTTTGTACATCAAACTAAATAGATATTTTTTCTGTATTTTTGGAAGTAACAATATAATTGTATATTTATATACATTTTAAATTGTTAGACACCATGGTGTCATACTTTGACCTACAGTCATGAATCTCATGATAACAAGTTTATAGGATTATATCGACTAACACTTCTGGCAAAATTATGAAAATACATTGCCTAAAATGCAAAAGAGCGCCACCTCAGCCATGAAAGGCAGAACGGGGAACTGCACCTTATAACAGTAAGGACGATGATAGTAATGATAATAGTAACAATAATTCACTCCATATCAATAGCAGTATTCCAGACCCATCTTAAGTTAAAAAAAATTGTTGTAAGAACAATTGTAGTATTAAAACAGAACAAATCTCTCCTCCCACTCATTTGGGCCTTAGTTTATGTTCTCATGCTTCTGTTGAAAGAGTTTTTGGAAGGAGTGGGGGGATTGGGTGGGAAAGAGGAAGATGTGGCAGTTTGTTTCTCTTTCCCTCCCCTCTCCTGTTCAGTCTCTCTCCCTTGCACAGAGAACATTAGAACGGTTGAAAAGCAGTTGCTTCGATGCTTCGAAAGTCTTTTGTATAAATGGAGTCAATCTTCAATGAGATACTGATTATGTCACGTATTCCCTCCATCTCCGAAATCAGTCCCTTTTAGTATCAGTTACATCTTGGATCCAAACAAATATATTTAATAAGGTGTCCCATTAATTCTAACACAAACACAGAGAGAGAGAGAGAGAATGTGTATATGTGTGTACATGAGCATTTGTAAGTGTGTATTTCTGTATGTGCCAGTATAGTGATCTGTGTATTGAGTGAGAGGGTGTACATGTCTGTGTGTTTATTTCTATGCTGTTGGTCTGGGCACTTATTTTTGCTACAGATTTGTAATACAGTGACCAGTCTGTATATAATATGCCGTTATAAGACTTAAGATGATAAAGAAGCTATAGAGAAATAGAATGTGTTTACAGGTCCTTATCGAAGGGCCTTCAGTGAGCATGGAGCCGTCCCATTAGTGAGGTAAAAACAGACAACCAATCACACACAGTCATACTGACAGGTTTCCTCCAGTCACAGCCACTACAGTCAAGTGAGGATTTACCCATCAAGCTCTTTCCAACAGGGGACAAGTCATATCATTCAGTCCAACAGGTAGGGGCTCCGCTGATGACACACTGACCCCTACTAGAGGTACTCCACCTACGACATTACCCAAGACATGCATGTAGGCTGCCACCTTGTCTCATTCATGCCCATATTCTGAACTACAGAATATGGACATGAATATTCATCCCAATAACTCGCTCCAGCAATGACATTCACTCAGACAAAGAGCTCTTAACATTTCTATTCACTCACACAGGGTTTCATTGACTGCACTCCACTAACTGTAAGGGGAGTCTCTACTGAAACTGAACACATCTGAATAAACAGCCAGCTATGGAACCAACAACAGTCAAGCTAGACAGCTACTGTACCTAACCCTTGGGTAGAGAGGAGGAGCTACCTAACCCTAACCCTTGGGTAGAGAGGAGGAGCTACCTAACCCTTACCTATGGGTAGAGAGGAGGAGCTACCTAATCCTTACCCTAGGGTAGAGAGGGGGAGCTACCTAACCCTTGGGTAGAGAGGAAGAGCTACCTAACCCTTACCCTTGGGTAGAGAGGAGGAGCTACCTAACTCTTACCCTTGGGTAGAGAGGAGGAGCTACCTAACCCTTACCCTAGGGTAGAGAGGAGCTACATAACCCCTATCCAACCCTAGGGTAGAGAGGAGCTACCTAACCCCTATCCAACCCTAGGGTAGAGAGGAGGAGCTACAGCTACCTAACCCTAGGATAGAGAGGAGGAGCTACCTAACCCTAACCCTTGGGTAGAGAGGAGGAGCTCCCTAACCCTAGGGTAGAGAGGAGGGGCTACCTAACCTTAGGGTAGAGAGGAGGTGCTACCTAACCCTAGGGTAGAGAGGAGGAGCTACCTAACCCTAACCCTAGGGTAGAGAGGGGGAGCTACCTAGCCCTAGGGTAGAGAGGAGGAGCTACCTAAACCCTAGGGTAGAGAGGAGGAGCTACCTAACCCTAGGGTAGAGAGGAGGAACTACCTAACCCTAGGGTAGAGAGGAGGAGCTACCTAACCCTTGGGTAGAGAGGAGGAGCTACCTAACCCTAACCCTAGGGTAGAGAGGAGGAGCTACCTAACCCTAGCCCTAGGATAGAGAGGAGGAGCTACCTAACCCTAGGGTAGAGAGGAGGAGCTACCTAACCCTAGGGTAGAGAGGAGGAGCTACCTAACCCTAGGGTAGAGAGGAGGAGCTACCTGACCCTAGGGTAGAGAGGAGGAGCTACCTAACCCTAGCCCTAGGGTAGAGAGGAGGAGCTACCTAACCCTAGGGTAGAGAGGAAGAGCTACCTAACCCTAGGGTAGAGAGGAGGAGCTACCTAACCCTAGGGTAGAGAGGAGGAGCTACCTAACCCTAGGGTAGAGAGGAGGAACTACAGATACCCAGAGAAGACAGGTGGAGAAAGCTCTAACTAGTGTTAATAATGAGGACAATCTTCGTTCTCTCTTTCCCCAACAACACCAAGAACTGCTCAGATGAAAAAGCTAAACATTTGATTGTTTCTCTCAATATTTTGGGCAAATTTTTATCACTATTTTACTCATATTGTTATTTGTTGCCTCAATCTACATTCAGTCATTCCATCCTCGTAGTGTTTGTGTGTGTGTGTTGACATTAGAGTCAGTGCTTGTGTGTTTTACTGTATTTGTGTGCATGTGAGTGTATCTGTGTGAGTCAACTACCAGGCCCTGAGTACCAGGCATTGGTCAGCCCTTGTTCCATCCCTCATTTCCCCTCTCTTTTCCTGATTGGTCCTCCCTCTGGGTGAAATCAGGTCCTCTGCTTTTGTTGTGTGAATCCATCATGGATAGCAGCAGTTGTGGCCTCTCTCTCTCCTGTTCCCTCACTGACTCCATCCCCCCTCCTTTCTCTTTCTGTTTGTCTTCTCAGCTCCGACTCCCTTCATCCCTTCTTCCTCGTGGTGACAGAGCAGAAATGGGAAAAGGAGAGCTGGAGAGCCTTGGGAACGAATAGAGAGATTAAAGTCATGTTTTTTTTGTTTGTTTAAGCCAGTAATGGACGATTTAACAAGAGTAAGAGCTGCCCCAGTGCCATACTATCTGAATAACACATTCATTAATTTTGAGCCTGATTTCAATTCAAGAGACGAGAGAGACAGGAGAGACAGGAGAGAGACAGAGACAAGAGAGAGACAAGAGAGAGGACAGAGACAAGAGTGACAGAGGAGATAGAGGACAGAGATAGGAGAGGAGGATAGGCAGAGGTTTACAACCTGGTATAGGATTTGTTTTATCTTTGTTTATTTTACAAGACTGGCCTATCTCTGTACTCTTATCCTCTCACCCATCCATCGCTCTTCCCCTTACCTGTCAGTCACTCTCTTCAGAGCACGGTCGATGTTCATGCGGTGTCCGACACGCGTCACCCCCAGGTCCAGATAGTCCTCCTTGGTGAGGGAGGGCAGGTGAGTGCCGTCGATCTCGTTGTCCAGGAAATGCTCCCTGTGCTCGCCCAGGTTCAGGTATCCCAGCCAATCAGCCACGTCGTATTTGGTCCAATAAGGCAGTGGCTTGGAGGCAAAGGGCTTGGAGGGGGATGGGGGAGGGAGGTGGGGGTAGCTCAGGCAGGGGGGAGCGGGGAGAGGGTGCAGGGGAGGGGATGAGCTACCAGATAAAAAGTGTGTGGGGGAGAGGGAGCGAGACACCAACAGGGAGGCGTTTGGGGGAGGAGGGGCACCAGAGGGGGCGAAGAGAGGAGGGGAGGGGGAGAAGTAGGGGTCCCCCATGTGGTTAGCGGGTGAGGGCGGGGTCATAGAGCCGCGAAGCTCGTAGAGGCTGCTGTAGAGGGGTGTGGTGGGGAGGAGGGGGAGGGAGGAGGGGCGGGGGGGACCCAGTTTGGGCCTCTCTGAGGGGGAGATGAGGGGACTGGGGGCTCTCCTACGCTGCAGGTGGTGGGACTCTGCCTTCCTGGACTCTCTACTTGGAATGAACTGGAACTCCAGGGCTTTGGTGCGATACACAGGCCGGTGTTTAGGGGAGGTGGGATAAGGGGAGTAGGTGGGGGAGGACAGGGGGGAGTGGGAGCGTGGAGGGGGCTGTACGGCAGCCACAGGGGGCTGGGGGGATGGGGAACGGTTCCAGTTGGGGTACTGGGAGGAAGGGGTGGGGGACAGGGACAGGGCGGGCTGGGAGTGGTGGATAGGGGAGGGGGACAGGGAACGAACTGAGGGGGGGCTCAGGGCCGAGGCGGAGTCTTCTGAAAACCTAGGGACAGAAAAGAAGGAATGACAATGACACATACGGTACCTACGGTACACAGAGGGGCTCTCTATGTAACCTCACCACCACTATTCATAACCCGTTACCCAACCTCACCACCATTATTCATTACACATTACCCAGCCTCACCACCATTATTCTTAACCCATTACCCAACCTCACCACCACTATTCAGTACACATTACCCAACCTCACCACCACTATTCATAACACATTACCCAACCTCACCACCACTATTCATAACCCGTTACCCAACCTCACCACCACTATTCATAACCCGTTACCCAACCTCACCACCACTATTCATAACACATTACCCAACCTCACCACCACTATTCATAACACATTACCCAACCTCACCACCGCTATTCATTACACATTACCCAACCTCACCACCACTATTCATAACACATTACCCAACCTCACCACCACTATTCATTACACATTACCCAACCTCACCACCACTATTCATAACACATTACCCAACCTCACCACCACTATTCATAACACATTACCCAACCTCACCACCACTATTCATAACCCGTTACCCAACCTCACCACCGCTATTCATTACACATTACCCAACCTCACCACCGCTATTCATTACACATTACCCAACCTCACCACCACTATTCATAACACATTACCCAACCTCACCACCACTATTCATAACACATTACCCAACCTCACCACCACTATTCATAACACATTACCCAACCTCACCACCACTATTCAGTACACGTTACCCAACCTCACCACCACTATTCATACCCCGTTACCCAACCTTACCACCACTATTCATAACACATTACCCAACCTCACCACCACTATTCAGTACACGTTACCCAACCTCACCACCACTATTCATACCCCGTTACCCAACCTCACCACCACTATTCATAACACATTACCCAACCTCACCACCACTATTCAGTACATGTTACCCAACCTCACCACCACTATTCATAACACATTACCCAACCTCACCACCACTATTCATAACACATTACCCAACCTCACCACCACTATTCATAACACATTACCCAACCTCACCACCACTATTCATAACCCGTTACCCAACCTCACCACCACTATTCATTACACATTACCCAACCTCACCACCACTATTCATAACACATTACCCAACCTCACCACCACTATTCATTACACATTACCCAACCTCACCACCACTATTCACAACACATTACCCAACCTCACCACCACTATTCACAACACATTACCCAACCTCACCACCACTATTCATAACCCGTTACCCAACCTCACCACCACTATTCATAACCCGTTACCCAACCTCACCACCACTATTCATAACACATTACCCAACCTCACCACCGCTATTCATTACACATTACCCAACCTCACCACCACTATTCACAACACATTACCCAACCTCACCACCACTATTCACAACACATTACCCAACCTCACCACCACTATTCATTACACATTACCCAACCTCACCACCACTATTCACAACACATTACCCAACCTCACCACCACAATTCACAACACATTACCCAACCTCACCACCACTATTCATTACACATTACCCAACCTCACCACCACTATTCATTACACATTACCCAACCTCACCACCACTATTCATAACACATTACCCAACCTCACCACCGCTATTCATTACACATTACCCAACCTCACCACCACTATTCATACCCCGTTACCCAACCTCACCACCACTATTCATAACACATTACCCAACCTCACCACCACTATTCACTAGTAGCCTACACCTGAAGACGGACGTGGCCACGCACGCCTCCAACTCAATCATCAAGTTTGCGGACGACACAACAGTGGTAGGCTTGATTACCAACAACGACGAGACGGCCTACAGGGAGGAGGTGAGGGCCCTCGGAGTGTGGTGTCAGGAAAATAACCTCACACTCAACGTCAACAAAACTAAGGAGATGATTGTGGACTTCAGGAAACAGCAGAGGGAACACCCCCCTATCCACATCGATGGAACAGTAGTGGAGAGGGTAGCAAGTTTTAAGTTCCTCGGCATACACATCACAGACAAACTGAATTGGTCCTCTCACACAGACAGCATTGTGAAGAAGGCGCAGCAGCGCCTCTTCAACCTCAGGAGGCTGAAGAAATTCGGCTTGTCACCAAAAGCACTCACAAACTTCTACAGATGCACAATCGAGAGCATCCTGGCGGGCTGTATCACCGCCTGGTACGGCAACTGCTCCGCCCTCAACCGTAAGGCTCTCCAGAGGGTAGTGAGGTCTGCACAACGCATCACCGGGGGCAAACTACCTGCCCTCCAGGACACCTACACCACCCGATGTCACAGGAAGGCCATAAAGATCATCAAGGACATCAACCACCCGAGCCACTGCCTGTTCACCCCGCTATCATCCAGAAGGCGAGGTCAGTACAGGTGCATCAAAGCTGGGACCGAGAGACTGAAAAACAGCTTCTATCTCAAGGCTATCAGACTGTTAAACAGCCACCACTAACATTGAGTGGCTGCTGCCAACACACTGACACTGACTCAACTCCAGCCACTTTAATAATGGGAATTGATGGGAAATGATGTAAATATATCACTAGCCACTTTAAACAATGCTACCTTATATAATGTTACTTACCCTACATTATTCATCTCATATGCATACGTATATACTGTACTCTATATCATCGACTGTATCCTTATGTAATACATGTATCACTAGCCACTTTAACTATGCCACTTTGTTTACATACTCATCTCATATGTATATACTGTACTCGATACCATCTACTGTATCTGCCTATGCTGCTCTGTACCATCACTCATTCATATATCCTTATGTACATATTCTTTATCCCCTCACACTGTGTACAAGACAGTAGTTTTGGAATTGTTAGTTAGATTACTTGTTGGTTATTACTGCATTGTCGGAACTAGAAGCACAAGCATTTCGCTACACTCGCATTAACATCTGCTAACCATGTGTATGTGACAAATAAAATTTGATTTGATTTGATTTGATTTGACATTGTTAGATTGGCTATCAATATGAGGCTCAGGATGTTAACAGCAGCTAATTGCTATTAAATATGTGCTGAGTAGACAGGAACTTGCTTTTCTTTTCTCTGGCTGTTGAAACACCGGCAGTAAATTGAAGAAAGGGGACATGTTTTATGTCCAGTCAAACAGACAGTGTGTGAGAAAGGAGGAGAGCAATTACCTGTTTCTGGTGGAGGAGAGACATAAAGCAGACGGAGACAAAAGTATGGGACATAAACATGGGGAAGAATTGACATAGTAACTCACTCACTCACTCACTCACTCACTCACTCACTCACTCACTCACTCACTCACTCACTCACTCACCCATTCCCACAAAATGCACAAGTAGCGCCAGGACAAGAGATCGCTGTGTGATTGATGTTTACATCACAGGAGGTTGGTGGGACCTTAATTGGGGAGGAAGGGCTCGTGGTAGTGGCTGGAGCGGAATCAGTGAGATGGTATCAAACACATGGCTTGACTCCATTTCAGACATTATTATGAGCCATCCTCCCCTCAGCAGCCTCCACTGATGTACAAGTAAAACATGCAGGCCTTTGTACTGAAATCTATGGTTCTACTGAAGATAATATAACTGTAGTCATTTTACCTGTATCAACACACACAACCTCACCAAATATCCTCTAACATATCATAGCGAGTACCTGTGTCTACTTAGTGATCTCTGGCTCCCTCTCTGCTGCAGTTTGTTGCTGAGCTCATTGATGATGCTGGCCTTCATGCTGGATATGGGGGGGTACAGCCTCCGGCCCTCCAGGTAGGTCCCCTGGTCCCCTACTAACTGACCCTCTGACCCCCACAGAGGCTTCATCTCAGGGGTCCGGGGCCGGTCAAAGTAGGGTGACGTGGGACGCCCCAAATTCTGTGTCATCCCATAACCCTCCCGTTCTCCATCGTCCTCCTCATCTCCTTCCTCGCCCTCCTCGTCCTCTTCCTCTTCCTCCCTCCGTCTGTGTGACTGGAAGGAGGGCGGGGCAGTACCGGTCTCTCTGCGTAGTTCGGCCGCGCGCCCCCCCTCCCTGAACCTGCCTGATTTGGGGTAGGTGGAGCCGGCGGCTGTGGTGTTGTGCATGTCAAACGTCTGTCCGTCCAGGTAGCTCATGTACGACTCCAGGAGGTCTGCTCCTCCCGCTCTGTCTCCCTCCCCTCCTCCTCCTCCCTCCCTCCCTCTCTCCAGCCTCTCTTCCAGCCTCTCTCTGGCTCCTCCACTCATGGCCAGGATGTTGTCCAGGTGGTGGTCACTGCTGCTGCGGCTGTCCAGCTCCTCTATCCCAGAGTCCACCACCGTCTCCTGGGACTCCCCTGCCTTGGCTGTGGGGTGAGGGTGGTGCTCCCCTATCCTGCGGCCGGCCGCTGTAGAACCAGAGGGGGCTGGGTGTGTCCTGTCCTGGTGGGGCTGGACTGAGGTCCTCGTGGTGGTGGCAGCGGTGGTGGTGGTGGTGGTGGTGGTACAGGGAGCGGTGGAGGTCAGGGCTGCAGAGCCCCGGAAGGGGCCAGAGGAGGCTGCGGTGGAGGAGATGGGAGGGGGACCACGGTAGGATGGGGAACCTGCAATGGAGTGGGGAGGAGGGGTGGGGGATGAGCTCCTATGGATGGTGGAGGGGCGACCCTGGGTGGGGGAGGAGCGACCCTGGGTGGGGGAGAAGCGACCCTGGGTGGGGGAGAAGCGACCTTTGGGAGGAGGAGTGGGGGAGGAACGCCCATGGGAAGGAGAGGAGCGCCCGGTGTGCGTGCTGTTGTAGAGGTGGTGAGAGTGGGTCATGGCAAGGGAGGGTCTGTGAAAGGAGCTGGGTGGGGGTGGGGGTGGGGGGGAGACAGAGGGAGGAGGCGGGGGTCCTGTGGGCTGGAGGCCGGAGGGTGAGGGTAAAGGAAGGGGGTTGGGTGATGTCTGAGTGGGGGAGTTTCCTGACTGGGTCAGGTTGGCCACCTCACTGTCATAGGAGGTAAGGCTGGAGGTGGTAGAGTCCCCCGCCTGTGGGGAGGGTAGGGGGGTGTGGGCCGGGAACCCACTGATAAACATGTCTTTTGGAGGGGGTGGTGGGGGAGGAGGGGGAGGTGGTGGGGGCTGCTGCTGGCGGGAGGCCAGGTTGTTGATAATGGCACGGTGTGTGTAACCTGACATTCCACCCCGGTCAAAGCTGTTGGCAAACTCCAGCGGAGGGGGCAGTGGGTCCGCAAACACAAACTCATCATCCACATCCACAGAGGGGGCAGGGGGCGGCAGAACCATGAGGCCACTGCCCCCGGAACCCCCTCCCCCCTGAGGGTGAGACGGGGCGGCTGTAGCGGGGGGAGATGGAGGGGTGAGAGACAGGATGTAGCCTGCCTCACTCTCCATCCTCAGAAACGAGGCCTGGCGAGGCTGCTGGGACGACAGCTGATGGGGCTGCTGGGTAGGTGCTGTCTGCTGCCTCATGTACCCCTCTCTGTCCCGCTCTCTTTCTCTCGACCTCTCCCTCTCTCTCGACCTCTCCCTCGACCTCTCCCTCTGTCTTTCCTCCCTGTAGGAGGGTTGGTAGTGCTGGGACTGGTAGTGATGTGTGTGGACTGTTTTGTCCTCAGAGAAGCGCACCCTCAGCCCCTCTCTGGCCCCGCCACCCTCCCGCTCCCCTCCTCCCCCCTCCTCGCCCCAGCCTGCACCCCTGAGGATCCTGGGGGAGGGGGGTTGGCTGGTGGAGGAGGTGGTGGCGGCTAGGGAGGAGGAGGTGACCAGGTAGGAGGAGCTGGAGGAATGGGTGGCTGAGGAAGCCGGTGTGGGGGAGGTGGCCTGGGAGGGGAATGTCACCACACTGGACATCTGTCGTACAAACTGGTGCTCGGTCCCTCTCTCCCTCCTCATCCTGCCGTCGTCCTTCAGGGCCCGCTCCCTGGCAGCCAGGGCCAGACCCAGGGGGGACGAGGGGTCCAGGACCTTTCCTGTCAGGGGGTGGATGAAGGTGGTGCCAGAGGGGACCTGCTGCCGGCTTGATGCCCCGTAGAAGTCAGCCGGAACAGACTTGGGCTGGTAGTCTGGAGCCGGGGAGGAGTACTCTGGTAGGCCGAAGGCAGGGGGCATGCTGCGGGTGTGGTGGATGAAGGTGTCCCCAGAGAACATGCCCTCGTCGATGGACTTGGAGGGCCGGAGGCGTGGGGGGGGGCCACCGGACTGGGGGCTGAACTGCTGCTGCTGAGAGGTCTGTGTCCTGCCTGCCCCTCCTCCTCCTCCCCCTGCCCCTCCTCCTCCTCCCCCTGGCCCCACCTCCTCCTCGGCAGACATGAAGATGGAGGCGCTCTTCCTGCGGGCCTCATGGAAGCGTTCCCTGTCCCGGCGGGCTGCGCCCACGATGGCCGCCCCAAACTGGCTGGTGAAGTCACTATCCTGGCCTCGGAAGGAGGGTGGTGGAGGGGCCGGGATGGAGGGAGGAGCAGGAGGTTGCGGGGCTGGGGTGGAAGGGGGTCCGTGGGGGGGTTGGGTTCTGTCGGTCTCCCCTGGGGGGGTGGGCTCAGCCTCCACACTGCTGCCCTGACTGCTGCGGCCACTGCCACTGCTGATGGAGGGGGCCTTGACTATGATGGTGGGGATGGGGATGGAGCTCTTCTCCACTGGGGCCTTGCCCCCCAGCGTGCCCTGGCCAGCCCGCAGGTCCTCCACCTTGGACTGCTTTACCAGAGGGCCCTTCCCTCTCCGCGCCCCCCCTCCTTTAGGTACCCCCTCTCCAGCCCCCCCAGCCGCACTGCGGTCTGCCCTCTGCGGCTGGCTCTGGGTGGTCTGCTGCTGCTGGGGCATCACTGTGGCACTGCCTGAAGGTGGGGCGGCGTTACTGTAGCCCCTCCTTAGACCTGCAGCCTTGCCCCCCCCGACTCCTCCTCCCCCTCCCGATCCAACAGGCTCCCCTGGGTAGCCCCCTTTCCTAGAGGCAGTCCTGCTCTGAGCGGCGTGGGCAGGGGCATTAGAGTACTGGTGCGTGTGGTCCACCCCTCCTCCTCCAGGGTCGATACTGGGCCCCCCTGCCCTTTCACGGCCGCCGTGGGTGAAGTGCACAGACTGAGAGTAGAGCTGGTAGTGGGCTGCTGTGGAGGTGGACTGGGACACGGCCACAGAGGGCTGCTGGGAAGACTTGCCCCCTCTCCAGCCCAGCGGTGGGGCAGAGGAGAAGGGGGGGTCTGGTGGGGCGGTGGTGGGGGGCGGGGGGATGTCATCTGGGCCGGGAACCGAGAGACTTCGGGCAAACTTCATGGCCGGAGGATTGAGATGGGACTTCTCCTCTTCAGTCACCCCTGCAGTTCACCACAGACAGAGATACAAGAGAGGGATGAAAAGGACTGATGAGAGAGACTGAGGTAGAGGGAGGGAGGATAGACACAGAGCAGAGTGATCAGCTGGGTGAGAGACTGAGGTATAGGGATGGAGGATAGACACAGAGTAGAGTGATCAGATGGGTGAGAAACTGAGGTATAGGGATGGAGGATAGACACAGAGTAGAGTGATCAGATGGGTGAGAGACTGAGGTATAGGGATGGAGGATAGACACAGAGCAGAGTGATCAGATGGGTGAGAGACTGAGGTATAGGGATGGAGGATAGACAGAGCAGAGTGATCAGATGGGTGAGAGACTGAGGTATAGGGATGGAGGATAGACACAGAGCAGAGTGATCAGATGGGTGAGAGACTGAGGTATAGGGATGGAGGATAGACACAGAGCAGAGTGATCAGATGGGTGAGAGACTGAGGTATAGGGATGGAGGATAGACAGAGAAGAGTGATCAGATGGGTGAGAGACTGAGGTAGAGGGATGGAGGATAGACACAGAGCAGAGTGATCAGATGGGTGAGAGACTGAGGTATAGGGATGGAGGATAGACAGAGCAGAGTGATCAGATGGGTGAGAGACTGAGGTAGAGGGATGGAGGATAGACACAGAGCAGAGTGATCAGATGGGTGAGAGACTGAGGTATAGGGATGGAGGATAGACAGAGCAGAGTGATCAGATGGGTGAGAGACTGAGGTATAGGGATGGAGGATAGACAGAGCAGAGTGATCAGATGGGTGAGAGACTGAGGTATAGGGATGGAGGATAGACAGAGCAGAGTGATCAGATGGGTGAGAGACTGAGGTATAGGGATGGAGGATAGACAGAGCAGAGTGATCAGATGGGTGAGAGACTGAGGTATAGGGATGGAGGATAGACAGAGCAGAGTGATCAGATGGGTGAGAGACTGAGGTATAGGGATGGAGGATAGACAGAGCAGAGTGATCAGATGGGTGAGAGACTGAGGTATAGGGATGGAGGATAGACAGAGCAGAGTGATCAGATGGGTGAGAGACTGAGGTATAGGGATGGAGGATAGACAGAGCAGAGTGATCAGATGGGTGAGAGACTGAGGTATAGGGATGGAGGATAGACAGAGCAGAGTGATCAGATGGGTGAGAGACTGAGGTAGAGGGATGGAGGATAGACAGAGCAGAGTGATCAGATGGGTGAGAGACTGAGGTATAGGGATGGAGGATAGACACAGAGCAGAGTGATCAGATGGGTGAGAGACTGAGGTATAGGGATGGAGGATAGACAGAGCAGAGTGATCAGATGGGTGAGAGACTGAGGTATAGGGATGGAGGATAGACACAGAGCAGAGTGATCAGATGGGTGAGAGACTGAGGTATAGCGATGGAGGATAGACACAGAGCAGAGTGATCAGATGGGTGAGAGACTGAGGTAGAGGGATGGAGGATAGACACAGAGCAGAGTGATCAGATGGGTGAGAGACTGAGGTATAGGGATGGAGGATAGACACAGAGCAGAGTGATCAGATGGGTGAGAGACTGAGGTATAGGGATGGAGGATAGACACAGAGCAGAGTGATCAGATGGGTGAGAGACTGAGGTATAGGGATGGAGGATAGACACAGAGCAGAGTGATCAGATGGGTGAGAGACTGAGGTAGAGGGATGGAGGATAGACACAGAGCAGAGTGATCAGATGGGTGAGAGACTGAGGTATAGGGATGGAGGATAGACACAGAGCAGAGTGATCAGATGGGTGAGAGACTGAGGTATAGGGATGGAGGATAGACACAGAGCAGAGTGATCAGATGGGTGAGAGACTGAGGTATAGGGATGGAGGATAGACAGAGCAGAGTGATCAGATGGGTGAGAGACTGAGGTATAGGGATGGAGGATAGACACAGAGCAGAGTGATCAGATGGGTGAGAGACTGAGGTATAGGGATGGAGGATAGACAGAGCAGAGTGATCAGATGGGTGAGGGACGGAGGTATAGGGATGGAGGATAGACAGAGTAGAGTGATCAGATGGGTGAGGGACGGAGGTATAGGGATGGAGGATAGACACAGAGCAGAGTGATCAGATGGGTGAGAGACTGAGGTATAGGGATGGAGGATAGACAGAGCAGAGTGATCAGATGGGTGAGAGACTGAGGTATAGGGATGGAGGATAGACAGAGCAGAGTGATCAGATGGGTGAGAGACTGAGGTATAGGGATGGAGGATAGACAGAGCAGAGTGATCAGATGGGTGAGAGACTGAGGTATAGGGATGGAGGATAGACACAGAGCAGAGTGATCAGATGGGTGAGAGACTGAGGTATAGGGATGGAGGATAGACACAGAGCAGAGTGATCAGATGGGTGAGAGACTGAGGTATAGGGATGGAGGATAGACAGAGCAGAGTGATCAGATGGGTGAGAGACTGAGGTATAGGGATGGAGGATAGACAGAGCAGAGTGATCAGATGGGTGAGAGACTGAGGTATAGGGATGGAGGATAGACAGAGCAGAGTGATCAGATGGGTGAGAGACTGAGGTATAGGGATGGAGGATAGACACAGAGCAGAGTGATCAGATGGGTGAGAGACTGAGGTATAGGGATGGAGGATAGACAGAGCAGAGTGATCAGATGGGTGAGAGACTGAGGTATAGGGATGGAGGATAGACACAGAGCAGAGTGATCAGATGGGTGAGAGACTGAGGTATAGGGATGGAGGATAGACAGAGCAGAGTGATCAGATGGGTGAGAGACTGAGGTATAGGGATGGAGGATAGACACAGAGCAGAGTGATCAGATGGGTGAGAGACTGAGGTATAGGGATGGAGGATAGACACAGAGCAGAGTGATCAGATGGGTGAGAGACTGAGGTATAGGGATGGAGGATAGACAGAGCAGAGTGATCAGATGGGTGAGAGACTGAGGTATAGGGATGGAGGATAGACAGAGCAGAGTGATCAGATGGGTGAGAGACTGAGGTATAGGGATGGAGGATAGACAGAGCAGAGTGATCAGATGGGTGAGAGACTGAGGTATAGGGATGGAGGATAGACACAGAGCAGAGTGATCAGATGGGTGAGAGACTGAGGTATAGGGATGGAGGATAGACACAGAGCAGAGTGATCAGATGGGTGAGAGACTGAGGTATAGGGATGGAGGATAGACAGAGCAGAGTGATCAGATGGGTGAGAGACTGAGGTATAGGGATGGAGGATAGACAGAGCAGAGTGATCAGATGGGTGAGAGACTGAGGTAGAGGTATAGGGATGGAGGATAGACAGAGCAGAGTGATCAGATGGGTGAGAGACTGAGGTATAGGGATGGAGGATAGACACAGAGCAGAGTGATCAGATGGGTGAGAGACTGAGGTATAGGGATGGAGGATAGACAGAGCAGAGTGATCAGATGGGTGAGAGACTGAGGTATAGGGATGGAGGATAGACACAGAGCAGAGTGATCAGATGGGTGAGAGACTGAGGTATAGGGATGGAGGATAGACAGAGCAGAGTGATCAGATGGGTGAGAGACTGAGGTATAGGGATGGAGGATAGACACAGAGCAGAGTGATCAGATGGGTGAGAGACTGAGGTATAGGGATGGAGGATAGACACAGAGCAGAGTGATCAGATGGGTGAGAGACTGAGGTATAGGGATGGAGGATAGACACAGAGCAGAGTGATCAGATGGGTGAGAGACTGAGGTATAGGGATGGAGGATAGACACAGAGCAGAGTGATCAGATGGGTGAGAGACTGAGGTAGAGGGATGGAGGATAGACAGAGCAGAGTGATCAGATGGGTGAGAGACTGAGGTATAGGGATGGAGGATAGACACAGAGCAGAGTGATCAGATGGGTGAGAGACTGAGGTATAGGGATGGAGGATAGACACAGAGCAGAGTGATCAGATGGGTGAGAGACTGAGGTATAGGGATGGAGGATAGACACAGAGCAGAGTGATCAGATGGGTGAGAGACTGAGGTATAGGGATGGAGGATAGACACAGAGCAGAGTGATCAGATGGGTGAGAGACTGAGGTAGAGGGATGGAGGATAGACACAGAGCAGAGTGATCAGATGGGTGAGAGACTGAGGTATAGGGATGGTACAGAGAAAATACTGCTGAACAAAAGAACAGATGATTAATGTGGGAGGCTGTCTGTCTGTCTCTGTAACTGCCTGTCTGTCTGTCTGTCTCTGTAACTGCCTGTCTGTCTAATTGTCAGGCGGTCCTCTCATTCATCTGTAAGCCTGTCTGTCTAATTGCCAGGCGGTCCTCTCATTCATCTGTAAGTCTGTCTGTCTAATTGTCAGGCGGTCCTCTCATTCATCTGTAAGTCTGTCTGTCTAATTGTCAGGCGGTCCTCTCATTCATATGTAAGTCTGTCTGTCTAATTGTCAGACGGTCCTCTCATTCATCTGTAAGTCTGTCTGTCTAATTGTCAGGCGGTCCTCTCATTCATCTGAAAGTCTGTCTGTCTAATTGTCAGGAAGTCCTCTCATTCATCTGTAAGTCTGTCTGTCTAATTGTCAGGCGGTCCTCTCATTCATATGTAAGTCTGGCTGTCTAATTGTCAGGCGGTCCTCTCATTCATCTGTAAGTCTGTCTGTCTAATTGTCAGGCGGTCCTCTCATTCATCTGTAAGTCTGTCTGTCTAATTGTCAGGCGGTCCTCTCATTCATATGTAAGTCTGTCTGTCTAATTGTCAGACGGTCCTCTCATTCATCTGTAAGTCTGTCTGTCTAATTGTCAGGCGGTCCTCTCATTCATCTGTAAGCCTGTCTGTCCTCTAGCAAAGATGATGACCAGCAATATCATTCTGTATGTACTGGTAAAAGTAGAGCAACGGTCATTTGCCAACAGGGTGAGATGTTATACCGCCTTTTACTTGGCGAGTCACAGGAGAAGTCCATCGTCTTTAGCTGTGTCACATTCAACCACAGTTCCAGCTTCTGTGATGAACAGCTCCTAGAAACAGTGTATCAGCCTACAAACATTTTAGTACAGTACAACACATATAAACTGCTATTCTCCACAGCAGAAGCATACTACAACATGAACCAGGACAGAGACAGAACAGGCAGACTAGAAGCACATGGTATGCTACAGCTGAGTCTAGAGGACAGACAGACGGACAGGCCGGCCAGAGGGCTGGCCAGACAGACAGCCTCACCGATGGATTTCTGTCGCAGCATACCGTGTGGAGGGGCGTGGCCTGATGTGAACTGGGCGCGGTCATAGCCCAGCCCGGTCATCCCCATTTCTGATTGGTCGTAATTTGGCTGCACAGCAAGAGAGGGAAGAGGGAGCAGAGGACAATGTTCAGAAAGGACAGAACTTATATAACAGAATAAACTTTGCAGACTGTGGTACTGTAAGTGAATAAAATAGCTTCACTATTCATGAAAGAGTTGTCAATTACTAAAATAGTTCATATCTAGTAGTATAGTAGCTTAGGCAGTCAAATCAATCTTATTTGTATGGGTGTTGCATCAAGCTAACCCACTGAATGACATTATGTAGCATCTCCTAAAGATGTGGGTGTTACCATAGGAACACTACAGGACAAACTGTTCCTCTCAACCTCATGACAGGTGATCTCACTAGTGAACACGAGCGCCAGCATACGCAACGCCGACACACACACCTCATTGGCGTAAAAGGAGCCCCGGCTCCTGTCTCTCCTTGCCCCCTGACCCCGCGTCCCTTGCCCCTCATTGGTGCTGATTGTCTGCTGAGCTGCTGCCAGGATCTCATCTAGCTTATCTGAGAGACAGTGAGACAGAGAGAGACGGAGAGAGAGAGAGAGAGACGGAGAGAGAGAGAGAGACGGAGAGAGACAGATAGCGAGAGAGACGGAGAGAGAGAGAGAGACGGAGAGAGAGAGAGACGGAAAGAGAGAGAGAGACGGAAAGAGAGAGAGAGACGGAGAGAGAGAGACAGATAGCGAGAGAGACGGAGAGAGAGAGAGATGGATAGCGAGAGAGATGGATAGCGAGAGACGGAGAGCGAGAGAGAGATGGAGACAGAGAGATGGAGAGAGAGAGACGGAGAGCGAGAGACGGAGAGCGAGAGACGGAGAGCGAGAGACAGAGAGCGAGAGACAGAGAGCGAGAGACGGAGAGCGAGAGACGGAGAGAGAGAGACGGAGAGAGAGAGACGGAGAGAGAGAGACAGAGAGTGAGAGACAGAGAGAGAGAGAGACGGAGAGCGAGAGCGAGAGACGGAGAGCGAGAGACAGAGAGCGAGAGACGGAGAGAGAGAGAGACGGAGAGAGAGACGGACCGATAGAGAGATAGACAGGACGCGCGAGAGAGAGACGGAGAGTGGAAGAGACAGAGGAAGAGAGACGGACAGAGAGAGAGAGAGAGGGGGGGGGGAGAGATAGAGAGAGAGGGGGGGGAGAGATGGAAAGAGAGAGACAGAGAGAGACAGAGAGAGACAGAGAGACGGATGGAGAGAGAGAGAGACCGATGGAGAGAGAGAGACAGACGGAGAGAGAGACAGACGGAGAGAGATAGACAGAGAGAGAGAGACGGAGAGTGAGAGAGACGGAGAGAGACAGACGGAGAGACGGAGAGAGACAGATGGAGAGTGAGAGAGACAGACGGAGAGAGAGAGAGAGACGGAGAGAGACAGACGGAGAGAGAGAGAGACGGAGAGAGACAGACGGAGAGAGAGAGAGATGGAGAGTGAGAGACAGACAGAGAGAGAGAGACGGAGAGTGAGAGAGACAGATGGAGAGAGAGAGAGAGACGGAGAGAGACAGACGGAGAGAGAGAGAGACGGAGAGAGACAGACGGAGAGAGAGAGAGACGGAGAGTGAGAGACAGATGGAGAGAGACAGAGAGAGAGAGACGGAGAGTGAGAGAGACGGAGAGAGACAGACGGAGAGACGGAGAGAGACAGACGGAAAGAGAGAGAGACGGAGAGAGACAGATGGAGAGAGAGAGAGAGAGAGACGGAGAGAGAGATAACAAGTGGTATAGAGGTTAGAGAAGAGGATGCGACAGAGTGGAGGAGGGAAAGGGTGAGGGGAGAGGGTCAAATCAAACCAACAAACACTCCACCACACATCCGCCCACTGAGGGGGAATTTATTGATATGTGAAAAATAAAGCCCGGCTATTCCCCTGATGCTGTACATGCATATGAAGTCTCTTACTCAAAGCCATCTGATAGACTGTCCTCTTCTTCTCTGTAACTTGTGAAGTCTCGAATTCTGAAAGGATACGGAAAAACCCAGTAAGCTGACTGAATGCTAACTGGCTAGCAGAGACGTTTGCAGTATTAACTGATAAAAACACAAAGCATAAAAGGAGTTTGTGATTTGTACCTGAATTTTTTTTCCAGGGGGTAGCAGCTGAGGACAAAGCAAAGGCAGACGTTAACTTTGGCACTTGAGTTACTGTAACACCATCACTTGAGTTACTGTAACACCATCACTTGAGTTACTGTAACACCATCACTTGAGTTACTGTAACACCATCACTTGAGGTACTGTAACACCATCACTTGAGGTACTGTAACACCATCACTTGAGTTACTGTAACACCATCACTTACAGCGGGGCAAAAAAGTATTTAGTCAGCCACCAATTGTGCAAGTTCTCCCACTTAAAAATATTAGAGAGGCCTGTAATTTTCATCATAGGTACACTTCAACTATGACAGACAAAATGAGAAAGAAAATCCAGAAATCACATTGTAGGATTTTTTATGAATTTATTTGCAAATTATGGTGGAAAATAAGTATTTGGTCACCTACAAACAAGAAAGATTTCTGGCTCTCACAGACCTGTAACTTCTTCTTTAAGAGGCTCCTCTGTCCTCCACTCGTTACCTGTATTAATGGCACCTGTTTGAAGTTGTTATCAGAATAAAAGACGCCTGTCCACAACCTCAAACAGTCACACTCCAAACTCCATTATGGCCAAGACCAAAGAGCTGTCAAAGGACACCAGAAACAAAATTGTAGACCTGCACCAGGCTGGGAAGACTGAATCTGCAATAGGTAAGCAGCTTGGTTTGAAGAAATCAACTGTGGGAGCAATTATTAGGAAATGGAAGACATACAAGACCACTGATAGTCTCCCTCGATCTGGGGCTCCACGCAAGATCTCACCCTGTGGGGTCAAAATGATTACAAGAACGATGAGCAAAAATCCCTGAACCACATGGGGGGGACCTAGTGAATGACCTGCAGAGAGCTGGGACCAAAGTAACAAAGCCTACCATCAGTAACATACTACGCCGCCAGGGACTCAAATCCTGCAGTGCCAGACGTGTCCCCTGCTTAAGCCAGTACATGTCCAGGCCCGTCTGAAGTTTGCTAGAGAGCATTTGGATGATCCAGAAGAAGATTGGGAGAATGCCATATGGTCAGATGAAACCAAAATATAACTTTTTGGTAAAAACTCAACTCGTCGTGTTTGGAGGACAAAGAATGCTGAGTTGCATCCAAAGAACACCATACCTACTGTGAAGCATGGGGGTGGAAACATCATGCTTTGGGGCTGATCAGGACGACTGATCCGTGTAAAGGAAAGAATGAATGGGGCCATGTATCGTGAGATTTTGAGTGAAAACCTCCTTCCATCAGCAAGGGCATTGAAGATGAAACGTGGCTGGGTCTTTCAGCATGACAATGATCCCAAACACACCGCCCGGGCAACGAAGGAGTGGCTTCGTAAGAAGCATTTCAAGGTCCTGGAGTGGCCTAGCCAGTCTCCAGATCTCAACCCCATAGAAAATCTTTGGAGGGAGTTGAAAGTCCGTGTTGCCCAGCAACAGCCCCAAAACATCACTGCTCTAGAGGAGATCTGCATGGAGGAATGGGCCAAAATACCAGCAACAGTGTGTGAAAACCTTGTGAAGACTTACAGAAAATGTTTGACCTCTGTCATTGCCAACAAAGGGTATATAACAAAGTATTGAGATTAACTTTTGTTATTGACCAAATACTTATTTTCCACCATAATTTGCAAATAAATTCATTAAAAATCCTACAATGTGATTTTCTGGATATTTTTTCTCATTTTGTCTGTCATAGTTGAAGTGTACCTATGATGAAAATTACAGGCCTCTCTCATCTTTTAAAGTGGGAGCACAATTGGTGGCTGACTAAATACTTTTTTGCCCCACTGCAAGTTACTGTAACACCATCACTTGAGTTACTGTAACACCATCACTTGAGTTACTGTAACACCATCACTTGAGTTACTGTAACACCATCATGGTAAGTAATACTTATATTCCTACGTGTGCTGCAATCAGAGTTGCCTGTGTCCTCTTTGTGACACACACACACACACACACACATACACACACACACACACACACACACACACACACACACACACACACACACACACACACACACACACACACACACACACACACACACACACAAATGTCTCACCTCTCTCCACTGTGACGCGTCCCCACCACAGGAAAGTGCAGTGAGTTGAGAGGAAAGACAGAGGTTAAAACAGAGTAGTGGAGCGTGAGTAGACCACAGGGTTCTACAGACGGGTTTAGAGAGTAGTGGGGCGTGAGTAGACCACAGGGTTCTACAGACGGGTTTAGAGAGTAGTGGGGCGTGAGTAGACCACAGGGTTCTACAGACGGGTTTAGAGAGTAGTGGGGCGTGAGTAGACCACAGGGTTCTACAGACGGGTTTAGAGAGTAGTGGAGCGTGAGTAGACCACAGGGTTCTACAGACGGGTTTAGAGAGTAGTGGGGCGTGAGTAGACCACAGGGTTCTACAGACGGGTTTAGAGAGTAGTGGGGCGTGAGTAGACCACAGGGTTCTACAGACGGGTTTAGAGAGTAGTGGGGCGTGAGTAGACCACAGGGTTCTACAGACGGGTTTAGAGAGTAGTGGGGCGTGAGTAGACCACAGGGTTCTACAGACGGGTTTAGAGAGTAGTGGGGCGTGAGTAGACCACAGGGTTCTACAGACGGGTTTAGAGAGTAGTGGGGCGTGAGTAGACCACAGGGTTCTACAGACGGGTTTAGACCACAGGGTTCTACAGACGGGTTTAGAGAGGGGTTCAGACAGACACCTGTGACTGTGTGAGGTTGTGTATTGTGGGGACCACGTTTTTAGAGGTGGTGAGTGGTAGGAAAGTGTTTTGTTAAAATGTCTTAAATGTTAGCTGAATGATGTTAGGGTCATTTCATTTCAGACACGCCAAATCATTCAGTTTAGAAAACAACAGTGTGTAAAAAGAAAGATAGCATACTGTCATTAGCCTTGGAATCGATGCTTAGGCTCCTGCGTTAGAAGTGAAACGTGCTGTTAAAACTACGCTGAACAACTCAGGTAAGTGTGTGATATCATTTCCCTGTTGATGCTGGTGCTATCGTGCAGCGTGACCTCCAGGTGAACTGGGACACTGCACCAAACATAGAGGTGAGACAGTTGAATGGGTATTGTCACTGATATGACTCCCTCACACTTTCTGCTCCTGAAACCTTTAGGGAATGCGCATATGGAATGAGGAGCAGAAGTTGATGCATAAAGAACAGTTGCAGGACAGACTTTTATATGAAAGGACATGTTTGTTTATGAAGATGAAATGAAACAAATATATCTACTGTATGGTTCTACATTAAATATGGAGAGTATAGTTGCATTATCACCCTGGACAGGGGCCATGTATGTGTGGGGTTATACAGTAGATATACTGCTATTACAGCGTTAAGGTTTGTGTAGTAGTGGGACGAGGGGTTGCAACATTAGTGTAGTGTAGGTTTGGGATGTTCCATACTATAGGGGTAGTGATCATTGGTTTACAGGTGGGGGGAGATCAGGGCAGGGCAGGGGGTGTCTGTGGGGCGGCTGCTCATGCTGTGTGTCAATCAGTCAGTCAGGGGTTTGGATGAGGTGATGAGGGGTTAGTCAGGGGTTTGGACCACAGAGAGGGGTGATGAGGGGTTAGTCAGGGGTTTGGACCACATAGAGGGGTGATGAGGGGATAGTCAGGGGTTTGGACCACAGACAGGGGTGATGAGGGGATAGTCAGGGGTTTGGACCACAGAGAGGGGTGATGAGGGTATAGTCAGGGGTTTGGACCACAGAGAGGGGTGATAGTCAGGGGTTTGGAGGGGATAGTCAGGGGTTTGGACCACAGAGAGGGGTGATGAGGGGTTAGTCAGGGGTTTGGACCACATAGATGAGGGGTTTGATGAGGGGTAGTCAGGGGTTTGGACCACAGAGGGATAGTCAGGGGTTTGGACCACAGAGAGGGGTGATGAGGGGATAGTCAGGGGTTTGGACCACAGAAAGGGGTGATGAGGGGGAGTCAGGGGTTTGGACCACAGAGAGGGGTGATGAGGGGATAGTCAGGGGTTTGGACCACAGAGAGGGGTGATGAGGGGATAGTCAGGGGTTTGGACCACAGAGAGGGGTGATGGGGGGATAGTCAGGGGTTTGGACCACAGAGAGGGGTGTTGGGGGGATAGTCAGGGGTTTGGACCACAGAGAGGGGTGATGGGGGGATAGTCAGGGGTTTGGACCACAGAGAGGGGTGATGAGGGGATAGTCAGGGGTTTGGACCACAGAAAGGGGTGATGGGGGATAGTCAGGGGTTTGGACCACAGAGAGGGGTGATGAGGGGATAGTCAGGGGTTTGGACCACAGAGAGGGGTGGTGAGGGGATAGTCAGGGGTTTGGACCACAGAGAGGGGTGATTTGGACCACAGAGGATAGTCAGGGGTTTGGACCACAGAGAGGGGTGATGGGGGGATAGTCAGGGGTTTGGACCACAGAGAGGGGTGTTGGGGGGATAGTCAGGGGTTTGGACCACAGAGAGGGGTGATGGGGGGATAGGGGGTTTGGACCACAGAGAGGAGTAGTCAGGGGTTTGGACCACAGAGAGGGGTGATAGTCAGGGGTTTGGACCACAGAGAGGGGTGTGGGGGTTTGGACCACAGAGAGGGGTGATGGGGGGGATAGTCAGGGGTTTGGAGTTAGTCAGGGGTTTGGACCACATAGAGGGGTGATGAGGGGATAGTCACAGGGGGGTTGAGGGGATAGGGGGATAGTCAGGGGTTTGGACCACAGAGAGGGGTGTTGGGAGGTATAGTTAGGGGTTTGGACCACAGAGAGGGGTGATGAGGGGATAGTCAGGGGTTTGGACCACAGAAAGGGGTGATGAGGGGATAGTCAGGGGTTTGGACCACAGAGAGGGGTGATGGGGGGATAGTCAGGGGTTTGGACCACAGAGAGGGGTGATGAGGGGATAGTCAGGGGTTTGTCAGGGGTTTGGACCACAGAGAGGGGTGATGGGGGGATAGTCAGGGGTTTGGACCACAGAGAGGAGTGTTGGGGGGATAGTCAGGGGTTTGGACCACAGAGAGGGGTGTTGGGGGTATAGTCAGGGGTTTGGACCACAGAGAGGGGTGATGAGGGGATAGTCAGGGGTTTGGACCACAGAGAGGGGTGTTGGGGGTATAGTTAGGGGTTTGGACCACAGAAAGGGGTGATGGGGGGGTCAGGGGTTTGGACCACAGAGAGGGGTGGTGAGGGGATAGTCAGGGGTTTGGACCACAGAGAGGGGTGATGAGCGGATAGTCAGGGGTTTGGACCACAGAGAGGGGTGATGGGGGGATAGTCAGGGGTTTGGACCACAGAGAGGAGTGTTGGGGGGATAGTCAGGGGTTTGCACCACAGAGAGGGGTGTTGGGGGTATAGTCAGGGGTTTGGACCACAGAGAGGGTTGATGAGGGGATAGTCAGGGGTTTGGACCACAGAGAGGGGTGATGAGGGGATAGTCAGGGGTTTGAACCACAGAGAGGGGTGATTAGGGGATAGTCAGGGGTTTGGACCACAGAGAGAGGTGATGGGGGATAGTCAGGGGTTTGGACCACAGAGAGGGGTGTTGGGGGGATAGTCAGGGGTTTGGACCACAGAAAGGGGTGATGGGGGAGTCAGGGGTTTGGACCACAGAGAGGGGTGATGAGGGGATAGTCAGGGGTTTGGACCACAGAGAGGGGTGATGGGGGGGATAGTCAGGGGTTTGGACCACAGAGAGGGGTGATGAGGGGTTAGTCAGGGGTTTGGACCACATAGAGGGGTGATGAGGGGATAGTCAGGGGTTTGGACCACAGAGAGGGGTGATGAGGGGATAGTCAGGGGTTTGGACCACAGAGAGGGGTGATGAGGGTATAGTCAGGGGTTTGGACCACAGAGAGAGGTGATGGGGGGATAGTCAGGGGTTTGGACCACATAGAGGGGTGATGAGGGGGATAGTCAGGGGTTTGGACCACAGAGAGGGGTGTTGGGGGGATAGTCAGGAGTTTGGACCACAGAGAAGGGTGATGGGGGGATAGTCGGGGGTTTGGACCACAGAGAGGGGTGATGAGGGTATAGTCAGGGGTTTGGACCACAGAGAGGGGTGTTGGGGGGATAGTCAGGGGTTTGGACCACAGAGAGGGGTGATGGGGAGATAGTCAGGGGGTTGGACCACAGAGAGGGGTGTTGGTGGGATAGTCAGGGGTTTGGACCACAGAGAGGGGTGTTGGGGGGATAGTCAGGGGTTTGGACCACAGAGAGGGGTGTTGGGGGGATAGTCAGGGGTTTGGACCACAGAGAGGGGTGTTGGGGGGATAGTCAGGGGTTTGGACCACAGAGAGGGGTGTTGGGGGGATAGTCAGGGGTACAGTAAGCTAGTAGTTACCGAACCATCTGGATCTTATCCTGGCTCTGCACTAGAGGAGATAATAAGCCGTGTGTATTGAGGACAGGAGTAATGTCCCAGCAGACTGGCTTGTAAGGGAGAGTGACATGTGGGAGTCTGTTGGAATGAGCTGGAATCTGACCTAGGATCAGATAGGAAATACTCCCGCTTGCCTCTCATATTATCTGCTCCCATAAATCATCATCATGGGCGAAGTGAGCATGCTCAGTAGAGACCGCAGCAGCATCTACAGTGGTCTCCCTCAGAGTGACACCCACCCCCTGCAGTGTTACCCTGGCAACAACACACTCAGCCAGTGTAGGTGTGTTTGTGGAGACGTGGGACTGGTCTGGGGGTGCTAGGGTTATAGGGCTGGGGGGTGCAGGAGTAAAAGGGGGCGCAGTGAAAAGGATCAGGGGTGGGTGGGGTCATTGTTTGAGGGGTTACCTGTAGTGGGGGTGCTGGAAGTGACAGTGTGGAACCTCTGAAAGAACAGTGAAATGCATTGAGACTCTCATCCATGTTGGTACCCTAACAATGCTGTCACCATTAAGGTTCTGACACCTTTCCCTGGACACTCAGACAGTACATGACAGTGTCACTTCTCTGCCTCTCTTGCTTCCCCTCCTGTTCTTCCCTCTGTCCATCACAGCCCACCTCTCTGTGACTTTGTATCACCTTTTCTTCCCTCTGTCCATCACAGCCCACCTCTCTGTGACTTTGTATCCCCTGTTCTTCCCTCTGTCCATCACAGCCCACCTCTCTGTGACTTTGTATCCCCTTTTCTTCCCTCTGTCCATCACAGCCCACCTCTCTGTGACTTTGTATCCCCTTTTCTTCCCTCTGTCCATCACAGCCCACCTCTCTGTGACTTTGTATCCCCTTTTCTTCCCTCTGTCCATCACAGCCCACCTCTCTGTGACTTTGTATCCCCTGTTCTTCCCTCTGTCCATCACAGCCCACCTCTCTGTGACTTTGTATCCCCTGTTCTTCCCTCTGTCCATCACAGCCCACCTCTCTGTGACTTTGTATCCCCTTTTCTTCCCTCTGTCCATCACAGCCCACCTCTCTGTGACTTTGTATCCCCTGTTCTTCCCTCTGTCCATCACAGCCCACCTCTCTGTGACTTTGTATCCCCTTTTCTTCCCTCTGTCCATCACAGCCCACCTCTCTGTGACTTTGTATCCCCTTTTCTTCCCTCTGTCCATCACAGCCCACCTCTCTGTGACTTTGTATCCCCTGTTCTTCCCTCTGTCCATCACAGCCCACCTCTCTGTGACTTTGTATCCCCTTTTCTTTCCCAATGGGCACACACTGGTTGTGTCTGGTCCAGACGTACATCTCCCTCTGCTATACATTCCTTTGTATTCCTTCTAGATGCTCTTTCCCTCTCCGTATGTTCCTGGTCTCCCTCCTCCTCCGTCCTCGTCTTTCCTGTCTCTACCCAGAACCCAACCCGTATCCCCCATTTCTTACCCATCTCCTCCAGTTCTGAGGTCATGGATTTGGAGCGGAGAGCGATGGCCGGAGTGCTTAGTCTTTTACTCTGCTGGGGGACTGTGGAGAAAGGAAAGCATTATCATCCTCGTCGCCATCATCGTTGTCGTAGTTCCAGACCGTGTTGTCTCTTACTTTTCTTTCTCTGGCCATCCTCCATGTCAGGGTTGCGTGTCACCATGACAACCTTGACCATGAGGGCGTTTCCACCTTGCCTGATCATGTTGACCACCTGCCTGTGTCCCACCTTCACCACATTCTGACCATTCACCTGAGAGGGGGGGGGGGGGGGGGGGGGGAGTAGAGGGGAAGAAGAAGAAGTTTATGTAATTGGTTAGAGAGGGTGATTTTTCATAATAATAGTCATTGTGAAGAATCCAACTTCAGCTCCCATCATGCCCTAGCAGCCCACACCTCAATGAGGAAGTCTCCCATTCTCAGACCGGCTCTCCAGGCCACGCCTCCTTCGTCGACAGACTCCAGGTACTGCAGTGCTGGGAAGGCTGGGGTGGGAGTGAACTCCTCGATGGGGGTCTGAGCTGAAGACAGAGAACAGAGGGGTAACCAGCATTATGTCATAACCACTGTAACAACTAGACTGATGAAGCCCATGCAGCACAGTGAGACTGTCCAAGTGTGTTCATCTGTGTGTGTGCCTGTTTGTTAAAGGCCTGTCTGTATGTCTGACTGTCTATCTATCAACAGCTGATCACACGTGTTTCCTTACCCTTGGCTCCTCTCAGCACAAAGCCAAAACCCTCACTGTCTTTTTTCTGCAGAAGCACTGTCTTCTCCTTGATGATATAGTCACTAAGAGAGAGGACAGAGAGAGATGAGGAGAGACACTTAGCGATAACATGAGATACATTCAAAAAAGGAGTGGAAAAAGGGGACAGCAGGAAGAAGAGAAAGAGAGAGAGAGGTAGGAGAGAGAGGTAGGAGAGAGAGAGGTAGGAGAGAGAGAGGTAGGAGAGAGAGAGGTAGGAGAGAGAGGTAGGCGAGAGAGAGGTAGGAGAGAGAGAGAGAGGTAGGAGAGAGAGAGGTAGGAGAGAGAGAGGTAGGAGAGAGAGGTAGGAGAGAGAGGTAGGAGAGAGAGAGGTAGGAGAGAGAGGTAGGAGAGAGAGAGGTAGGAGAGAGAGGTACGAGAGAGGGGTAGGAGAGAGAGATGTAGAAGAGAGAGGTAGGAGAGAGAGGTAGGAGAGAGAGAGGTAGGACAGAGAGGTAGGAGAGAGAGAGGCAGGAGAGAGAGAGAGAGGTAGGAGAGAGAGAGGTAGGAGAGAGAGAGGTAGGAGAGAGAGGTAGGAGAGAGAGAGGTAGGAGAGAGAGAGGTAGGAGAGAGACTGGTAGGAGAGAGAGGTAGGAGAGAGAGAGGTAGGAGAGAGAGGTAGGAGAGAGAGGTAGGAGAGAGAGAGGTAGGAGAGAGAGAGGTAGGAGAGAGAGGTAGGCGAGAGAGGTATGAGAGAGAGAGTTAGGAGAGAGAGGTAGGAGAGAGAGAGAGAGAGGTAGGAGAGAGAGAGAGGTAGGAGAGAGAGAGAGAGAGGTAGGAGAGAGAGGTAGGAGAGAGAGGTAGGAGAGAGAGAGGTAGGAGAGAGAGAGGTAGGAGAGAGAGATACGAGAGAGAGGTAGGAGAGAGAGGTAGGAGAGAGAGGTAGCAGAGAGAGAGAGAGAGAGAGGTAGAAGAGAGAGAGGTATGAGAGAGGTAGGAGAGAGAGGTAGGAGAGTGAGGTAGGAGAGAGAGGTAGGAGAGAGAGAGAGAGGTAGGAGAGAGAGAGAGGTAGGAGAGAGAGAGAGGTAGGAGAGAGAGAGGTACGAGAGAGAGAGAGAGGTAGGAGAGAGAGAGAGGTAGGAGAGAGAGGTACGAGAGAGAGAAAGAGGTAGGAGAGATAGGTAGGAGAGAGAGAGGTAGGAGAGAGAGAGGTAGGAGAGAGAGGTAGGAGAGAGAGAGGTAGGAGAGAGAGAGGTAGGAGAGAGAGAGAGGAGAGAGAGAGGTAGGAGAGAGAGAGGTACGAGAGAGAGAGAGAGAGAGAGGTAGGAGGGAGAGAGGTATGAGAGAGGTAGGAGAGAGAGAGGTACGAGAGAGAGAGCGGTAGGAGATAGGTATCCCCCTGCATACATGCACACTGCACCAGGAGGGAGCCTTAATCCTGGGAGAGAGAGGGAGGTGGGAGGGGTCAGGGACCTTCTGAAATGAGGGCACATTTTTTAAGCACATTGTAGAAAATGTGCTATTACCGTTATTACCGAATGAATACATTTAACTGACTCTGCCCTGACTCGGCTCCCCAGAGCTGGGCAGTGGGTTTTGTATTTCCTGTGTCCTCTCTGGGGTCAGGGGTCAGCTGATGACATAATGCACCAGACCAGGGGCTCGCTGGGTAGCCTTGTGTCGGCGACTGGGCGAGGTACAGTGAGATTGCGCTGGGTTGGTTGACAGAAAGACCAGAGATGTTGTTCCAGAACCTCACTCTCTAAGATGCTAGGCTATATATGATGATGGCGGTTGCCTGAGCAACAAGCTACAGGACAGGACGTAGGATCTTGCTGGTCTCACTGGAAGAGAGAAATGTATGCACAGCTAGGTGCTCTGATGACACAGACGTAGTCGTCCAAAGAAGAAGAATCCTCACATGTAGAGCCAATAAAGAGGTCAGGTTATGTTGGTCCGCCTCGCTAAAATAGCCTCATGAATAAACAGGGGATAATGAGTATGGGAGACGACGATAATTGGCAGTTTCCAGTTGCTATCTAACTAGAGTACATGGAGCTGTCATGGAAAGACCACAGAAGAAGTGTGAATACCCACAAGCACCTGCATGTCAGCCACTTTTGAGAGACCTAGTTTAGGTAGTTAACCAGTCATCCAATGATTCAACTAGCTACTGTCAACATACTGTTTACCTTTAATAATGTTTACGTACTGTATGTCTTCCCTTCTTCACCCAGGCCGTCCCCTCCACTGGCATAGCAACTCGCATAGCAACTCACTTAAATACAGTCATTTGCCAGCATGAACCAATGAGCACCACACAATCACGGACTGCATCCATCTGTAATGACACCTTCCTCATAATTGAGCCTAGTGCACCACTGTTGACCAGAGATGAATGGGATCTATATGGGGAATAAGGTGTAATTTGGGACCCGCCACACCATGGGGATTGGTTTGTTAGGTTGGTTATGTTCCTCACACAAACATTCCTCTGGACTGCAGCCCAGTGGTATCTATACTGACACAAGCTCTCCTGTCATCAAGTCTGTCACCAACTCAAGGTTGTGCATACCGTAATAACACCACACAATCATCTAACCATGTTCCTCCTACATACATACCTACTGTATCTCCAATGTAACTGATCCATGCAACACAATCTAGAAGTTAGAGCTGGGGGATATGGACAAAAATCCCCATCGTGATAAATTACCTCAATTAATGCTATAACCATAAATAGAATGATACGTTAAGAACATGAATGTGCACCACAGTTTATAACATGAATTAATGTGCACCACAGTTTATAACATGAATTAATGTGCACCACAGTTTATAACATTAATTAATGTGCACCACAGTTTATAACATGAATTAATGTGCACCACAGTTTATAACATGAATGAATGTGAACCACAGTTTATAACATTAATTAATGTGCACCACAGTTTATAACATGAATTAATGTGCACCACAGTTTATAACATGAATTAATGTGAACCACAGTTTATAACATGAATTAATGTGAACCACAGTTTATAACATGAATGTGCACCACAGTTTATAAAATTAATGTGCACCACAGTTTATAAAATTAATAAATGTGCACCACAGTTTATAACTTTAATTAATGTTTATAACATGTTTATAACATGAATGTGAACCACAGTTTATAACATTAATTAATGTGCACCACAGTTTATAACATGAATGTGAACCACAGTTTATAACATGAATGTGAACCACAGTTTATAACATGAATGTGCACCACAGTTTATAACATTAATTAATGTACACCACAGTATATAAAATTAATTAATGTGCACCACAGTTTATAACATTAATTAATGTGCACCACAGTTTATACAATTAATTAATGTGCACCACAGTTTATAACATTAATTAATGTGCACCACAGTTTATAACATTAATGTGCACCACAGTTTATAACATGAATGTGTACCACAGTTTATAACATTAATCATTAATGTGAACCACAGTTTATAACATGAATGTGAACCACAGTTTATAACATTAATTAATGTGCACCACAGTTTATAACATTAATGTAAACCACAGTTTATAACATGAATGTGCACCACAGTTTATAACATTAATGTGCACCACAGTTTATAACATTAATGTGAACCACAGTTTATAACATTAATTAATGTGCACCACAGTTTATAACATTAATTAATGTGCGCCACAGTTTATAACATTAATTAATGTGCACCACAGTTTATAACATTAATTAATGTGCACCACAGTTTATAACATGAATGTGTACCACAGTTCAGTTTATAACATGAATCATTAATGTGAACCACAGTTTATAACATTAATGTGAACCACAGTTTATAACATTAATTAATGTGCACCACAGTTTATAACATGAATTAATGTGAACCACAGTTTATAACATGAATTAATGTGCACCACAGTTTATAACATGAATTAATGTGCACCACAGTTTATAACATTAATTAATGTGCACCACAGTTTATAACATCAATGTGCACCACAGTTTATAAAATTAATGTGCACCACAGTTTATAACATTAATTAATGTGCATCACAGTTTATAAAATTAATTAATGTGCACCACAGTTTATAACATTAATTAATGTGCATCACAGTTTATAAAATGAATTAATGTGCACCACAGTTTATAACATGAATTAATGTGCACCACAGTTTATAACATTAATGTGAACCACAGTTTATAACATTAATGTGAACCACAGTTTATAACTATTATCCTTTAAACTACTACTACTAGTTTGATGGTTGTCCCATTCACAATCACCCATATTAGCAAACTTATTTCATTTCAAACTTCAATCAATCAATCAAATGTATTTATAAAGCCCTTCTTACATCAGCTGATTTCACTAAGTGTTGTACAGAAACCAGCCTAGAACCCCAAACAGCAATGCAGGTGTAGAAGCACGTGTAGAACTTCACATTTCTCTAGTATAAGATACTTATCGTAGTGAACGGTAACAGCAAAATGCCTGCGATAAGTGATCGGTATGGTCGGTGTGGATCATTTGGGGTTTATCGTCCCAGCTCTGCTATAAGTATTGGTAGCATCATCTAGAAGCATAGCAAGGGGGACTGCTACCCATGGCACAGCATGTCCCTCTCAAACCACTTCTCATTCTCTTATACACTAATGTTTGTACACATACACAGGGGCCCACATTGATAACGCACACACATGTACACACACCATATGTAGACACAGTAGAAGCAGAGCCACTAGCGGGGATACATGTTATAGATCTGCCTCCTATACCTTGTTCTCAATCAGCAACAGCTCAAAGACCGTCACACACAGAGACCCACAAACACGACACACGCACACATTCTGCAGATGAGAGAAGCAGCAATTATCAGACAGTTGTGTCGGTACTGTGTTGCTACTGAAGACAGACGTACAGACACGGAGAGGGAGAGGAGAGTGATTAATGTACATGGAGACACAGCTAGGCTGTAACGTTACTGCTAATGTACCGGGCTGTGCATGCGTCTCTCCTTCCTCACTACACACACACACACACAGACACACACAGACGCACACACGGACACACGTACAGGCTCATGCATTGCAACACATCCCATCTGTCTATCGATTAGTCTTCCTAATCACTCCAGTCTACCATCCATGTCCACATGCATGCTCCTCTCCCTCCCTCCCTCCCTGCCTCCCCCTCACCATCCCTCTATCCTCCAGCCCTGCGACCAGTGAGAAATCAAAAACAGCCAGTACCTGTAAATGAACCAGACACTCCTATTCATGGGGCCTAGCGACGGCCAGGAAGAAGAGAGGGAGAGATCCTCCTCGCCGCATCCCCCCATCGCCATTTCCCCCCCCCTCCTCCTCCTCCTTCTCGTCTTCCAGCGAGAGAGCAGTGAGTACGAGCCGAGGGAGGGGAGGAGAGGAGGAGAGAGCAATGGAGAGAGAGAGTGAGGGCCTAGCTCTCCCAGCCCCTTCATACTTAAGACAGGCAGAGAGAGAGAAAGAGAACGAGGGAGAAGGAGAGAGATGGAGATGGTTCACTGTGACTGCGACACAGAGCGAGAGAGAGAGAGAGAGAGAGAGAGAGAGAGAGAGAGAGAGAGAGAGAGAGAGAGAGAGAGAGAGAGAGAGAGAGGGGAACAAGAGAGGGAGAAGGAGGGAGTGAGTGAGGGAGGGGGAGATGGTTTAGCATAAAAAGGGAGAGAGATATGAGGTAATTTTGAGAGAGGGGAGAAAGAGCGGGCCAAGGGGTGATCGGGTTTGTTTGCTGAGTATGTGACTATTTCATACACCAACAGAATATAAAGAGAAAAGAGACGCACTGACGTGCACACACATACACACACTCAAACACATTCCTTTCTCCTTTCTCCTATCTCTGTATATATCTCTCTCAGTGTTATTCACTGAGTCTGTCTATCACTGTTTTCCTCCTCAGTTATGATTCTCCATTCACAAGAACGGATGCATTTTGGATGAGTTAAGGCCATGTTCTGTTTGACTCCTCTCGTATGCCGTAACTCACTCCAGATAGGGAGATACTGTATAACGCACTGATTGTTGCTCTGAACTGCTGAGGCTTGCATTCTGTCATCACAATGTTTTCACAACTCATATATGTATACAGGCTATTTATGATCATTATGATAGATGATTAATCTATTATCAAATTCACATAGAAATCTGACTTCTTTGAAAGCACGTCTAAGAAGCAGTAGATGTGTTCTATGTGTGGTATTTCTATGCTTCCCGTTCTTAAGTTTCGTTTTTGTGTCTTTTACTTTCAGTTTTGTACACCAGCTTCAAACAGCTGAAAATACTACACTTTGGGTTATTGATAATGTATTTCACAGAGGTTTAGATGGTACAATGATTCTCTACACTATGCATTGCTTGTTTTGTCAAAATGAACTGAAATCAGGAGAACTATTAGAATTTTGGAAATGGCAGAGAGATTTCTGCATATTGCACCTTTAATAAACCAAATATAACACGTGAATTCTATATTATCTCTCTTTTCCCCATCTCCTACCTCTTTTCACCACCTGTCAACCTATGTCTTCCTCCCATCTCACGTCTCTACCATTTCCCCATTTCTGTAACCTCTGCACTCGTTTTGTCCTACCCCTCTTCCGTCCTCTCTACTTCAGTGACCCTACATGCCCTTAGATCACTCTTAACATCTCCCCTCCCCCGTGGCCTTTAATCAACACACACACATGTACACAGTCCCCTCCCCTCTCCTCCTCTTTCCTCTCTCACATTGTCTGTAAACAAAGCAGAGCGCATGAATGAAAAGAGGAGAGCGAGGCAGGGAAACGGGAGGAAGGAGACGCATCAAGACAGACAGGAAGAAGAAGAGGGATTCAGCTGGGGATGAGCAGCAGAAGGAAGAGAGAGAATTAGAGCGAGAGAGATTCTCTTTAAAAAGGCACTCACATCATCTCTGTCAGTGCTTCGTTCGATGTATGTCGATGTTGTCTTCTGTCGCCTTTCCCTCCCTCCCTCTCTGCCTCTCGCTCAATCTCCCCCTCTCTCTCCCCCTACCTCTCTCTGGTGCCTTTCTGCCTTCACTGCCTATTGCTGTTCTTCTCCTCTCTCTCCCCCTCCCTCTCTTTTTGTTTCTCTCTCTGCATGTTAAGCTATACTGCTGTGAATTTAGTGTATGGCCGCGCGCGTGTGTGAGGGAGGGAGGGAGGGAGAGAGAGAGAGAGAAAGAAAGAGTGAGATAAAGAGGGAGAGAGTGAGAGAAAGGGAGAGAGGGAGAAAGAGTACAAGGGGGAGGGGCAAGAGAATGAATGTTGGCAGGTGTTTGGTCATGTTAGTGTGTGTGACTCATGTGTGTGTGGTCATGTGTGTGTGACTCATGTGTCTGTGGTCATGTGTGTATGATTGTATGTGTGCATGAGTGTTCACCTATAATGTAAACATGTACAATGTGCACCAGAATGTGATTTGAAAGCACCTCTTGTGATGGAGGGCAATAATCCACTCTTCTCCAGAATGTGTGTGTGCTTCCTTGTCCCTATTTCACAGACCGCTGCCCCAGAACAGTTGTCATGTGTGTTACTAGGGGAGTTCAATGCCATGGGCTCTGAGACACAGGGAGAGAGGGGGCACGGAGGAGAGAGGCTTATTTGGATGGAAGAAGAGAACAAGGAAGGAAGGAAGGAAGGAAGGAAGGAAGGAAGGAAGGAAGGAAGGAAGGAAGGAAGGAAGGAAGGAAGGAAGGAAGGAAGGAAGGAAGGAAGGAAGGAAGGAAGGAAGGAAGGAAGGAGTAAAGAAGGGAGGATAAGGACAAATAGGGAGAAAGGAGGAATGGATTGATAAAGATGGACACTAGGGGTGAAAATGTATAGAGGGAAAACATCTCTCCCTGATCATCTCTCCTCTTCCTCTAATCCTTGTTAATGTAATCGCTGTGCCACAATATCAATTTAAGCCATTCATTTAGCTGACTGCCGTCTCGACCGAGCCTTGTTAAACTGTCACAGCTAGTCAGAGCAGTACAAGCCTGCTTCATTAGACAGATCAGGAGGTGTACAAGATCTCTTACTGTCAATATAAAAGCATCTTCCATCTAAAAGCGGATTGAAAGGTGATGAGGTGAAAGGGGGGTTGTTCATTCACGTCTATTTCCTCTCCTGCGTTCTCTCTCCCTTTTCTCTTCTTCGTCTACTTCTACATACTGTAGAATCTCTCCTCTTCACCTCCTTTCTTGCTCTGTTCATCCCTCTCTCCCTCCAGAGTGCCCTTCCCTGTCTGTTCTCCAGATGGAAACACCACAGGGGAGGGAGGGTGATGGAGAGAAAATTAAAAAGAACAGGGGGTGAGTAAAACAGTGATGAATAAAAATAAAGGGAGTGATAGAGAGAGAGAGGTGGAAGGGGTGACAAAGCCAAATATAGAGGAGTGGAAAAAAGCAGGGTGAAATGGATCCACACTAGTGCTCTGATAAAAACAGACTTAGCAGTGAGTTAGCAGTGAGTTAGCAGTGAGTTAGCAGTGAGTTAGCAGTGTCACAGACTGACTAAACAACCTGGAGTTTTATATCGTATCGGTTACATTTGTTTAAATATCCCTGATGTGGGTGTTGAAACGTTTGTGTGAGTTTCCATGTAGGTGTCAGTCGCTTGGTAGAGCACGTAAGTCTAAATGAAATTACGCAAAATAATGAATGCTTTTGTGTGTGTTTGTGTTGTCTGTGATAGCGAGCGGGCAGGGAGAAATATTATATGTAAATAATACATGTGATTTATAATGTGTTTATTTCTTTATAAATAATTCTCTCGTCATACAGTCCATTGGTTTGCCTCATAACAGAGCCTCTCTGAGCCGCCACGCAAAAACATGACATTACAGAGAAGGACATTACATCACTAGGTGTTAATGAGAGGAGTTACACTCCGAAGTGTCAACGTAGCGATCTGGAAGTCAACAACAACGACAACATAATCAACAAGCACATCAGTAGAGGCCACGTCGATGACAGTCTACAGAAGTTCAGATGAGTACTGTATGTAACTTCAGTTATCTGACCAGTACTGTATGTAACTTCAGATATCTGACCAGTACTGTATGTAACTTCAGATATCAGACCAGTACTGTATGTAACTTCAGATATCAGACCAGTACTGTATGTAACTTCAGATATCTGACCAGTACTGTATGTAACATCAGATATCTGACCAGTACTGTATGTAACTTCAGATATCAGACCAGTACTGTATGTAACTTCAGATATCAGACCAGTACTGTATGTAACTTCAGATATCTGACCAGTACTGTATGTAACTTCAGATATCTGACCAGTACTGTATGCAACTTCAGATATCTGACCAGTACTGTATGTAACTTCAGATATCTGACCAGTACTGTATGTAACTTCAGATATGAGACCAGTACTGTATGTAACTTCAGATATCAGACCAGTACTGTATGTAACTTCAGATATCAGACCAGTACTGTATGTAACATCAGATATGAGACCAGTACTGTATGTAACTTCAGATATCAGACCAGTACTGTATGTAACTTCAGATAGCAGACCACAATCACAATCAGATCGCAGATCACAATCCATCGCACAGTAGATCACCCAATAACAATCCATCGCACAGTAGATCACCCAATCACAATCCATCGCACAGTAGATCACCCAATCACAATCCATCGCACAGTAGATCACCCAATCACAATCCTTCGCACAGCAGATCACCCAATCACAATCCATCGCACAGTAGATCACCCAATCACAATCCATCGCACAGTAGATCACCCAATCAAAATCCATCGCACAGTAGATCACCCAATCACAATCCATCGCACAATAGATCATCCAATCCCAATCCATGGCACAGTAGATCACCCAATCAAAATCCATGGCACAGTAGATCACCCAATCACAATCCATGGCACAGTAGATTACCCAATCAAAATCCATGGCACAGTAGATCACCCAATCATAGTCTCTAGTGGATCACTTCCACACATACAACACAGGTGAGGTTAATATACAGTATATTACCCATAGAGAAAAAGAGAAAGTCTCCCCATCCTTACCTGGGAGCGTCGAAGCTGTCGTAGGAGCCCACGGTGTAATGGCGGAACAGTCTCTTGGCTTTCTCACTGCGGCTCTCTAAAACACACGACCACAGTGTTATCAGCATGATGGCTGCCTGCCTGCCACACTGACCAACAGTGTCACTACAGTCACACGCTGCTGTTAGACTACAGCCTGAACCTCGACAGTAAACGTCTCTCTATTGAGTCTCTAGATACAGTCAAACCAGCTGTGTTTACCACTGCCTTAGGCCTTAGTGGTGGGCAGACACCACTACTACGACTAGTGTAGGACCTTCCTTCCCTGTCAACCCACACCTTGCTTCTGCTGCTCTAATCATTCTGAGAGTCTAGAGTGTTACTTCCCCAGTGTTACTACCTAACTGTAGACCTCCTGCTAAATGTGTTGTGTTTTATGCCTGTGTGTCTGTGTGTAGCAGCCAGAGCTGCCGTGTGTGTGTAAGTGTGTGTGTGTGTGTGTTTTTCTGACCAATGAGAGAGAGAGAGGCACGCTGCGTGTGTCTGCAGGTGTGTGGTCAGGGCCTCACCTGAGCGGTTGTCCTGGCTACGGACTGCCACTTCCTCTACACAGTCTGAGGGGAACCAGCCGGTCCGTCCCTTAACCGTGCCCTCCCAGAACCCTCCCTCGCCCACACTCAGCACTGCATGAGGGGACAGGAAAGAGCGTTGCACGTCAGAGCCATTACCTCACACAGTCAGTATACACAAAACAACATATAGGCACAAACAACAACAAGGAAATAGCCACAACATGTAAACAGACACAGAGGAATGTAAACACACAAACAGGCATGCAAACCTCTCTACGTACTCACCAAGACATACATACCTGGAAACACCTTAGACTCACTCACAGACACACACATATTCATACCTGCAGACATTGAAGACAAGGACAAACAAGGACCTTATACTCTCATTAAGACAGGTAGACAACATCCACTAGACAGACTCATACATACACCACTCACATCAGCAGACAGAGACCTAGCCTGGGTACCAGCGTGAACATTTCATCTCCTGGGCAAATGTATCAGGCTGGCCCCCAGGCTAGCAAACACTTTGAATTCACATGAAAAAAAACACCCAGCCAGACAGTCACACAGCCATTCTCTGACACAGACACACTAAACACACACACCTTTGACTTTGTCTCCCTTGCTGATGCTAATCTCTCTGTCTCCCTGGGCGGAGTGGGAACGCGTGGCCACAAACACACGTCCTGGGACGGCGCTGTAGAGACGCCTCCGCTGGCCCCCTGCTGCTGTAACCGTATTGCTGCTGACAGACCCCGCCCTGGCCAGAGGGGGGCAGCGTTCAGCATACAGCACATACAGCACAGTACACAACCAACTCAGTGGCCTTGTGGTTAGTGTCTGCATTCACGCTACAGAACCAGGAGACAGGCTCCTACCCAATGGACCGTTCTGGCTCGGACAAGGCTTATACTATACACAACCCTCATGCACAGTAGACCCAATCCTAACTTGAGGTCTGCATGGTTAATTTGGACTTTTGTGAAAACCATCTATTGACGGGAGATTCGTGTGCAAATTATTAATCCAGATTTCAAGTTTGGATTGGGTGCCATGCTAGAGTCACAGCAGAGAGGGACAACTGACACTGCTGTAGATGGAGCGAGAGCACGCTATAATGGAACTACGCATCAACGGTTCTATCAGAACCATAGTCAATCTTACCCTCCTGCGCCTCCTCCTGCTCCCCCTCCTTCTCCTCCCCCTCCGCCCTGCCTCCGACTCTGCCGACTCCTGTCCTCCTTATCCCCTGCTCTCCCTCGGGACGGGGAGCGAGTCCGCGCCCCACGGGGACTACTGGAGCTACGCATGGTACCTGAATGCTTATAGCCCTGAGAGAGAGAGAGAGAGAGAGAGAGAGAGAGAGAGAGAGAGAGAGAGAGAGAGAGAGAGAGAGAGAGAGAGATGAAGGGGCAACACCGGTTCAGTGGTCTGTACTACAGTACATTGGTGATGTACTACAGTACAATATACTGTAGTACATCACCTATATACTGTAGTACATTGGTGATGTACTACAGTATATAGGTGATGTACTACAGTATATTGGTGCTGTACTACAGTATATAGGTGATGTACTACAGTATATTGGTGATGTACTACAGTATATAAGTGATGTACTACAGTATATTGGTGATGCACTACAGTATATAGGTGATGTACTACAGTATATTGGTGATGTACTACAGTATATTGGTGATGTACTACAGTATATAGGTGATGTACTACAGTATATTGGTGATGTACTACAGTATATTGGTGATGTACT
>NC_092158.1:82438200-82458200 GCF_045791955.1 Oncorhynchus clarkii lewisi
CACACACACACACACACACACACACACACACACACACACACACACCACACACACACACATACTAGCAGTGTAAAGGACAGTTCTCACAGCACCCTCCACACACACTATACACATATTCCTTGTCTCACAGAGTATGAGAACTCAGCTCAAGGGGTCAGACAGAATTGTCCCACTGTGGACCCTCGTACACGTTACAGAACAATATCACTAACACTGGTACATCTCATCCAATAGCATTTTCTGCTTTAGTAACTTCATCACACACAACCCCATCCAAGCAATGTACATACAAATACATCATTCCATTAGCCCAGCCATGTATTGTATAATCACCTGAAATGGGTTCTGTCCACTGTTATTCTTTGTGTCTTTATTGGCTCCCCTGTAAAGTAGAATTCGTGCACAGCTGTCCTGTATGGCCAAAATACATGTCAATCAATTAGCAGCAAATAACTGTAATACTGGATTACAAAACTACAAAGTCATCTTTATTTGATGTTTGTTTATGACACTACTAGAGAGCACTACCTTGTTGTATAAAGCACAAACGTGCAAGGCAGTGTTTCCTGAGGCATTCTGGGAAGTGGAGTCTGCCCCGTAAAAAAGAAGGTGCTCCAGATGCTGGGCGTTGCCATTCTGACAGGCCTGGGATCAGAGCAGAGTGAGCACAGAGAGGCAGGGAGAGAGAGAGAGGTGGGGGGACAGAGAGGTGGGGGGACAGAGAGCGGGAAAGGTGGGGAGAAATAGAGAGATGGGGGGTAGAGAGAGTGAGAGAGAGCGAGAGAAAGAGAGAGGGAGAGAGAGGTGGGGAAAGAGAGATAGAAATAGAGAGGGGGGGCGATCAGGCGATCAGAGGTAAAGAAAAGAAAAATGAATGAAGAGGGAGATGGTGAAAGATAGAGATCAAGGAAATAAAGAGTGGAGAAAGAGGGGGGTTATACATTGTCAAAAAGAGAGAAAGAAACAGGAACAACACACACATCAGAAAACAGAGAGAATACACACTTACCGAGCCACTCACACATAGATACGCACATAGATACGCACATAGATACACAACAACAATGCTCAACGACAACAGCACAAATACACACAGACATAATGATGAAAGGATGAAAATAATGTTGAAATGGAGGGGAAGTTAGTACAGTACCTGTGTGTCTCCAGGGTTCTATCTGCTGTCCTCTTCATACCTGAGCTATGGAGTGACAGGGGGATGAGAGACGGGCCTCATCATGGGTTAAAGGGTACAGGGGGGTGAGAGACGGGCCTCATCATGGGTTAGAGGGTACAGGGAGATGAGAGACGGCCTCATCATGGGTTAGAAGGTACAGGGAGATGAGAGACTGGCCTCATCATGGGTTAGAGGGTACAGGGAGATGAGAGACGGGCCTCATCATGGGTTAGAGGGTACAGGGAGATGAGAGACGGGCCTCATCATGGGTTAGAGGGTAAAGGGGGATGAGAGACGGGCCTCATCATGGGTTAGAGGGTACAGGGAGATGAGAGACGGGCCTCATCATGGGTTAGAGGGTACAGGGAGATGAGAGACGGGCCTCATCATGGTAGAGGGTACAGGGAGATGAGAGACGGGCCTCATCATGTGTTAGAGGGTAAAGGGGGATGAGAGATGGGCCTCATCATGGGTTAGAGGGGTACAGGGGGGTGAGAGACGGGCCTCATCATGGGTTAGAGGGGTACAGGGGGGTGAGTAGCAGGAGAGACACATCAGGGTAAGGGAGGCGTACCATGACATGAATGGATACCATAAATATAGAGATGACATTTACACACTGACATTAACACAAATACACACACACACAAACCTATATACACACAAACACAGTGAAATGCTAATGGACATTGACACTTGAACACAGACTAGACCCCACAGAAACACACACCTACACCTCAACCTACCTGGTGTGTCTCATCCCAGCCGTTCTCGTCCCTGACGGCCAGCTTGGCGCGGTGGTGGAGCAGGGTCTCACAGCAGGAGGTGTCGCCCCCTGTCAGCACAGTGTGGTAGAGCGGAGTCAGCCCCCGCCGGTCCTTATAGTCCGGAGACGCACCCAGAGACAGCAAGGTCTATAGGGACACACCAGGTAGACACACATACTTACACTCTTAGAAAAAAGGTGCTATCTAGAACCTAAAAGGTTTCTTCGGCTGTCCCCGTAGGAGAACCCTCTAAATAACCCTTTTTAGTTCCAGGTAGAACCCTTTTGGTTCCAGATAGAACCCTTTTGAGTTCCTTGTAGCACCCTTTCCACAGAGTGTTCTACATGGAACCCAAAAGAGTTCAACCTGGAACCAAAAAGGGTTCTCCTATGGGGACAGCCGAAAAACCCTTTTGGAACCCTTTTTTCTAAGAGTGTATTAAACGATTAGTTGAATATCACTATACATATGCGATATCATTATAAGAACATCATGACTGTATCTCAATACAAGACACTATGCACAGTGGGTCCATACATGCTCCTTTAATCCATGGATGTGAGTGTAAGGAGGTGTGTGTGTGTGTTTACCAGCAAGGCTGTGTGGCAGTGGCTGCGGACAGCCTTGTGTAGAGGTGTGAGTCCGTCCTTGGACCTGAAATCAAGATGAGCCCCTCCCAGCACCAGCCCCCGTATGGCCTCCCCTCCCCCCGGCTCACATTGCACGGCCAACGTCAGGGGGGTTTCTACAGAGGAGAGAGAGATGGAGCAATGGAGTGACGGAGGGGCTCATATATTTAATCAGACAGACAGGAGTGGGGCCATGGAGTTATGACATGAACATTACAGCATCATGTCACTCTAGTCTACTGTAGTAGTATGGTATCCCTCATCTGATAGTGGCAGATGTAGAGCTCGCTGCTGCCCCCTGGTGTTGCCAGGTGGAAGTGCACTTCACACTCCCAGCGACAGCAGGCTCTGTTGTGTGAGAGGACTGTTGCAGCACACCCAAAACTGCTAACAGTAGCTGCCTGTCTCCCACCTCGTTATATTATCTGGCTCTTAAATGAGACTCAAACTAACTACTTTGCTTATTATAATCATCTTTAAGTGTTAGATAGATAGAGCTTTGGGTAAGTGTGATTCAGAGTTGGAGAGAGTATTGGGGGTTTTCAGGTCGAGGTTACAGAGGACAGCCATTAGCCATAGCTCCCACAGCTATCTTGGCTGTTAGCTAATTCAACTTGGATATGAACAGTTTGCTAGCTAGATGACAGGTTGTATGGCTGAAGGGTCTGGAAATGATCTCTAGGATGCTAAATATACAGTGGCCATATGCCCCACAAATGTTATGGGTCAGTCACTAAGAAGGATTTCAGACAGACAGACAAACAGACAGACAGACAGACAGACAGACAGACTGACTGACAGACTGACAGACTGACTGACTGACTGACTGACTGACTAAATGGCTGATTGGTACTAACTGACTGAGGAGAGGTCACAGGTCACCCTGGCAGCGGACAGCATCTGACAGCGTCTCACCTCCCGTGTCAGGGTCCTGGTAGTTGGGGTCAAGCCCTTTGTCCAAGAACTTGGCCATCTTGTCCACAGAGCCACTTTGGATATAGTCCATGAACTTCTTCAGACTGGCCTATGAGAGGCATGAGGGGATAGAGAGAGATGAGGGGACTCCAGAACCTAAAAGTGTTCTTTGGCTGTCCCTATAGGAGAACCCTTTGAAGAACCCTTTTCTGTTCCAAGGGTTCTACCTGGAACCAAAAGGGTTCTACCTGGAACCAAGAAGGGTTCTCCAATAGGGAAAGCCGAAGAACCATTTGGAACACTTTTTTCTAAGAGTGTGCCAGCACTGCGTTCCACAGAGAAGAGTTGACACATTAATACTGGAGTAGTCTGCCACACAAAGCACAGCACAGCTAACAGTGGAGGGCTGTCCCAAGGGCCTGTAACTGCAGACAGACAGTGTGCAGTCCCACTCACACACACACACAAACACACACACAGACACACAAGGCGTGTACACACACTGACACGCAAAGAGTGCACACACCCACACACACACACGCGCATAAGTATGCACACACATACACACACACTCCCGCCAACACATACACCTTCATACTGCACCAATGCATGCTACACACACTTACACCTACAATTCACACTGTGCCACACCCTTTGAAACAGACCACCATTACCTTAGTGTGCAGTTTAGCCAGCTGTTTCTCATCTAGATTGGTCTGTTTGTACACTCTGGTCTTGTAACGAAACTAGAGAGAGACAGAGAGAGACAGAGAGAGAGAGAGAGGAAGAGGAAGAGAAAGAGAGAGAGAGAGAGAGAGAGAGAGAGAGAGAGAGAGAGAGAGAGAGAGAGAGAGAGAGGGGGGGAGAGTTAATCCTGACTGGAAGGCCTTTTGTCCTCAATTCTCTCAGCTTTTGGCCTAGATCCACATGATGGAGCCTGCAGATGTATTGCAAAATGATGCTTTATCTAGTTTACCCATAACTTCCATCCTCCTCCTCGTCCTCCTCTCTCAACGAAAAAAGAAAAAAGAAAGAAAAGGCACAGGTTTACACTAGTTTCCAGCCACAGAGTGAGAGTAGCCCACAGAGTAACGTTACAGAGTAACCCACAGAGTGAGAGTAGCCCACAGAGTAACGTTACAGAGTAACCCACAGAGTGAGAGTAGCCCACAGAGTAACCTTACAGAGTAACCCACAGTGAGAGTAGCCCACAGAGTAACCTTACAGAGTAACCCACAGAGTGAGAGTAGCCCACAGAGTAACCTTACAGAGTAACCCACAGTGAGAGTAGCCCACAGAGTAACCTTACAGAGTAACCCACGGTGAGAGTAGCCCACAGAGTAACCTTACAGAGTAACCCACAGAGTGAGAGTAGCCCACAGAGTAACGTTACAGAGTAACCCACAGAGTGAGAGTAGCCCACAGAGTAACCTTACAGAGTAACCCACAGTGAGAGTAGACCACAGAGTAACCTTACAGAGTAACCCACAGAGTGAGAGTAGCCCACAGAGTAACCTTACAGAGTAACCCACAGAGTGAGAGTAGCCCACAGAGTAACCTTACAGAGTAACCCACAGAGTGAGAGTAGCCCACAGAGTAACCTTACAGAGTAACCCACAGTGAGAGTAGCCCACAGAGTAACCTTACAGAGTAACCCACAGAGTGAGAGTAGCCCACAGAGTAACCTTACAGAGTAACCCACAGTGAGAGTAGCCCACAGAGTAACCTTACAGATTAACCCACAGAGTGAGAGTAAGCCACAGAGTAACCTTACAGAGTAACCCACAGAGTGAGAGTAGCCCACAGAGTAACCTTACAGAGTAACCCACAGAGAGAGTAACCAACAAAGTAACCTTACAGAGTAACCCGCAGAGTAATCTTACAGAGAAACCCACAGAGTAACCTTACAGAGTAACCCACGAGTGAGAGTAACCCACAGAGTAACCTTACAGGGCAACCCACAGAGTGAGAGTAACCTTACAGAGTAACCCGCAGAGTAACTTACAGAGAAACCCACAGAGTAACCTTACAGAGTAACCCACAGAGTGAGAGTAGCCCACAGAGTAACCTTACAGAGTAACCCACAGAGTGAGAGTAAGCCACAGAGTAACCTTACAGAGTAACCCACAGAGTGAGAGTAGCCCACAGAGTAACCTTACAGAGTAACCCACAGAGAGAGTAACCAACAAAGTAACCTTACAGAGTAACCCGCAGAGTAATCTTACAGAGAAACCCACAGAGTAACCTTACAGAGTAACCCACGAGTGAGAGTAACCCACAGAGTAACCTTACAGGGCAACCCACAGAGTGAGAGTAACCTTACAGAGTAACCCGCAGAGTAATCTTACAGAGAAACCCACAGAGTAACCTTACAGAGTAACCCACAGAGTGAGAGTAGCCCACAGAGTAACCTTACAGAGTAACCCACAGAGTGAGAGTAAGCCACAGAGTAACCTTACAGAGTAACCCACAGAGTGAGAGTAGCCCACAGAGTAACCTTACAGAGTAACCCACAGAGAGAGTAACCAACAAAGTAACCTTACAGAGTAACCCGCAGAGTAATCTTACAGAGAAACCCACAGAGTAACCTTACAGAGTAACCCACGAGTGAGAGTAACCCACAGAGTAACCTTACAGGGCAACCCACAGAGTGAGAGTAACCTTACAGAGTAACCCGCAGAGTAATCTTACAGAGAAACCCACAGAGTAACCTTACAGAGTAACCCACAGAGTGAGAGTAACCCACAAAGTAACCTTACAGTGTAACCCACAGAGTGAGAGTAACCCACAGAGTAACCTTACAGAGCAACCCACAAAGTGAGAGTAACCCACAAAGTAACCTTACAGTGCCTTGCGAAAGTATTCGGCCCCCTTGAACTTTGCGACCTTTTGCCACATTTCAGGCTTCAAACATAAAGATATAAAACTGTATTTTTTTGTGAAGAATCAACAACAAGTGGGACACAATCATGAAGTGGAACGACATTTATTGGATATTTCAAACTTTTTTAACAAACAAAAACTGAAAAATTGGGCGTGCAAAATTATTCAGCCCCCTTAAGTTAATACTTTGTAGCGCCACCTTTTGCTGCGATTACAGCTGTAAGTCGCTTGGGGTATGTCTCTATCAGTTTTGCACATCGAGAGACTGAAATTTTTCCCCATTCCTCCTTGCAAAACAGCTCGAGCTCAGTGAGGTTGGATGGAGAGCATTTGTGAACAGCAGTTTTCAGTTCTTTCCACAGATTCTCGATTGGATTCAGGTCTGGACTTTGACTTGGCCATTCTAACACCTGGATATGTTTATTTTTGAACCATTCCATTGTAGATTTTGCTTTATGTTTTGGATCATTGTCTTGTTGGAAGACAAATCTCCGTCCCAGTCTCAGGTCTTTTGCAGACTCCATCAGGTTTTCTTCCAGAATGGTCCTGTATTTGGCTCCATCCATCTTCCCATCAATTTTAACCATCTTCCCTGTCCCTGCTGAAGAAAAGCAGGCCCAAACCATGATGCTGCCACCACCATGTTTGACAGTGGGGATGGTGTGTTCAGGGTGATGAGCTGTGTTGCTTTTACGCCACACAGCTCATCATGTCTTCCAGATGTTGCCAAAAAGTTCAATTTTGGTTTCATCTGACCAGAGCACCTTCTTCCACATGTTTGGTGTGTCTCCCAGGTGGCTTGTGGCAAACTTTAAACAACACTTTTTATGGATATCTTTAAGAAATGGCTTTCTTCTTGCCACTCTTCCATAAAGGCCAGATTTGTGCAATATACAACTGATTGTTGTCCTATGGACAGAGTCTCCCACCTCAGCTGTAGATCTCTGCAGTTCATCCAGAGTGATCATGGGCCTCTTGGTTGCATCTCTGATCAGTCTTCTCCTTGTATGAGCTGAAAGTTTAGAGGGACGGCCAGGTCTTGGTAGATTTGCAGTGGTCTGATACTCCTTCCATTTCAATATTATCGCTTGCACAGTGCTCCTTGGGATGTTTAAAGCTTGGGAAATCTTTTTGTATCCAAATCCGGCTTTAAACTTCTTCACAACAGTATCTCGGACCTGCCTGGTGTGTTCCTTGTTCTTCATGATGCTCTCTGCGCTTTTAACGGACCTCTGAGACTATCACAGTGCAGGTGCATTTATACGGAGACTTGATTACACACAGGTGGATTGTATTTATCATCATTAGTCATTTAGGTCAACATTGGATCATTCAGAGATCCTCACTGAACTTCTGGAGAGAGTTTGCAGCACTGAAAGTAAAGGGGCTGAATAATTTTGCACGCCCAATTTTTCAGATTTTGATTTGTTAAAAAAGTTTGAAATATCCAATAAATGTCGTTCCACTTCATGATTGTGTCCCACTTGTTGTTGATTCTTCACAAAAAAATACAGTTTTATATCTTTATGTTTGAAGCCTGAAATGTGGCAAAAGGTCGCAAAGTTCAAGGGGGCCGAATACTTTCGCAAGGCACTGTACAGAGTAACCCACAGAGTGAGAGTAACCCACAGAGTAATCTTACAGAGTAACCCACAGAGTGAGAGTAACCTTAGAATAACCCACCGAGTAACCTTACAGAGTAACCCACAGAGTGAGAGTAACACACAGAGTAACCCACAGAGTAACCGTAAAGAGTAACCCACAGAGTGAGAGTAACCTTACAGGGCAACCCACAGAGTGAGAGTAACCTTACAGAGTAACCCACAGAGTAACCCACAGAGTAAGAGTAACCTTACAGAGTAACCTTACAGAGTAACCCACAGAGTGAGAGTAACCTAACCTTACAGAGTAACCCACAGAGTGAGAGTAACCTTACAGAGTAACCCACAGAGAGTAACCATACAGAGTACCCACAAAGTGAGTAACCCACAGAGTAACCATACAGAAACCCACAAAGTTAAACCACAGAGTAACCCAGAGTGAGTGAGAGTAACCCACAGAGTAACCTTACAGAGTAACCCACCGAGTGAGAGTAACCTTACAGAGTAACCCACCGAGTGAGGGTAACCCACAGAGTGAGAGTAACCTTACAGATTAACCCACAGAGTGAGAGAAGCCCAAAGAGTAACCTTACAGAGTAACCCACAGAATGAGAGTAACCCACAGAGTAAACTTACAGAGTGAAGTAGCCCACAGAGTAACCTTACAGAGTAACCCACAGAGTGAGAGTAACCTTACAGAGTAACCTTACAGAGTAACCCACAGAGTGAGAGTAACCTAACCTTACAGAGTAACCCACAGAGTAACCCAGAGTGAGAGTAACCCACAGAGTGAGAGTAGCAACCTTACAGAGTAACCCACAGAGTGAGAGTAACAGAGTAACCCACAGAGTACAGAGTAACCCACAGAGTGAGAGTAACCATACAGAGTAACCCACAAAGTGAGAGTAACCCACAGAGTAACCATACAGAGTAACCCACAAAGTGAGAGTAACCCACAGAGTAAACCACAGAGTGAGAGCAACCATACAGAGTAATCCACAGAGTGAGAGTAACCCACAGAGTAACCTTACAGAGTAACCCACCGAGTGAGAGTAACCTTACAGAGTAACCCACCGAGTGAGAGTACAACACAGCGTAAACTTACAGGGTAACCCACAGAGTGAGAGTAACCTTACAGATTAACCCACAGAGTGAGAGAAGCCCAAAGAGTAACCTTACAGAGTAACCCACAGAATGAGAGTAACCCACAGAGTAAACTTACAGAGTGAGAGTAGCCCACAGAGTAACCTTACAGAGTAACCCACAGAGTGAGAGTAACCTTACAGAGTAACCTTACAGAGTAACCCACAGAGTGAGAGTAACCTAACCTTACAGAGTAACCCACAGAGTGAGAGTAGCCCAAAGAGTAACCTTACAGAGTAACCCACAGAGGAACCTTACAGAGTAACCCAGAGTGAGAGTAACCCACAGAGTGAGAGTAGCCCACAGAGTAACCTTACAGAGTAACCCACAGAGTGAGAGTAACCTTACAGAGTAACCCACAGAGTGAGATTAGCCCACAGAATAACCGTACAGAGTAACCCACAGAGTAACCTTACAGAGTAACCCACAGAGTGAGAGTAACCTAACCTTACAGAGTAACCCGCAGAGTGAGAGTAGCCCAAAGAGTAACCTTACAGAGTAACCCACAGAGTAACCTTACAGAGTAACCCAGAGTAACCTTACAGAGTAACCCAGAGTTAGAGTAACCCACAGAGTGAGAGTAGCCCACAGAGTAACCTTACAGAGTAACCCACAGAATGAGAGTAACCTTACAGAGTAACCCACAGAGTGAGAGTAACCTAACCTTACAGAGTAACCCACAGAGTGAGAGTAGCCCAAAGAGTAACCTTACAGAGTAACGAACAGAGTGAGAGTAACTTTACATAGTAACCCACAGAGTAACCTTACAGAGTAACGAACAGAGTGAGAGTAACCTTACAGAGTAACCCACAGAGTGAGAGTAACCCACAGAGTAACCTTACAGAGTAACCCACAGAGTGAGAGCAACCTTACAGAGTAACCCACAGAGTAACCTTACAGAGTAACCAACAGAGTGAGAGTAACCTTACAGAGTAACCCATAGAGTGAGAGTAACCTTACAGAGTAACCCACAGAGTGAGAGTAACCCACAGAGTAACCTTACAGAGTAACCCACAGAGTGAGATTAGCCCACAGAGTAACCTTACAGAGTAACCCACAGATAACCTTACAGAGTAACCCACAGAGTGAGAGTAGCCCACAGATTAACCTTATAGAGTAACCCACAGAGTGAGAGTAATCTAACCTTACAGAGTAACCCACAGAGTGAAAGTAGCCCAAAGAGTAACCTTACAGAGTAACCCACAGATGAACCTTACAGAGTAACCCAGAGTGAGAGTAACCCACAGAGTGAGAGTAGCCCACAGAGTAACCTTACAGAGTAACCCACAGAGTGAGAGTAACCTTACAGAGTAACCCACAGAGTGAGAGTAGCTCAAATAGTAACCTTACAGAGTAACCCACAGAGTAACCTTACAGAGTAACCCAGAGTGAGAGTAACCCACAGAGTGAGAGTAGCCCACAGAGTAGCCTTACAGAGTAACCCACAGAGTTAGAGTAACCTTACAGAGTAACCCACAGAGTGAGATTAGCCCACAGAGTAACCTTACAGAGTAACCCACATAGTAACCTTACAGAGTAACCCACAGAGTGAGAGTAACCTTACAGAGTAACCTTACAGAGCAACCCACCGAGTGAGAGTAACCTTACAGAGTAACCCACAGAGTGATAGTAACCTTACATAGTAACCTTACAGAGTAACCTTACAGAGTAACCTTACAGAGTAGCCCACAGAGTAACTTTACAGAGTAACCAACAGAGTGAGAGTAACCTTACATAGTAACCCACAGAGTAACCTTACAGAGTAACGAACAGAGTGAGAGTAACCTTACAGAGTAACCCATAGAGTGAGAGTAACCTTACAGAGTAACCCACAGAGTGAGAGTAACCCACAGAGTAACCTTACAGAGTAACCCACAGAGTGAGAGCAACCTTACAGAGTAACCCACAGAGTAACCTTACAGAGTAACCAACAGAGTGAGAGTAACCTTACAGAGTAACCCACAGAGGAACCTTACAGAGTAACCCAGAGTGAGAGTAACCCACAGAGTGAGAGTAGCCCACAGAGTAACCTTACAGAGTAACCCACAGAGTGAGAGTAAACTTACAGAGTAACCTTACAGAGTAACCTTACAGAGTAACCTTACAGAGTAACCCACAGAGTGAGAGTAACCCAACCTTACAGAGTAACCCACAGAGTGAGAGTAGCCCAAAGAGTAACCTTACAGAGTAACCCACAGAGGAACCGTACAGAGTAACCCAGAGTGAGAGTAACCCACAGAGTGAGAGTAGCCCACAGAGTAACCTTACAGAGTAACCCACAGAGTGAGAGTAACCTTACAGAGTAACCCACAGAGTGAGATTAGCCCACAGAGTAACCGTACAGAGTAACCCACAGAGTAACCTTACAGAGTAACCCACAGAGTGAGAGTAACCTAACCTTACAGAGTAACCCGCAGAGTGAGAGTAGCCCAAAGAGTAACCTTACAGAGTAACCCACAGAGTAACCTTACAGAGTAACCCAGAGTAACCTTACAGAGTAACCCAGAGTGAGAGTAACCATACAGAGTAATCCACAGAGTGAGAGTAACCCACAGAGTAACCTTACAGAGTAACCCACCGAGTGAGAGTAACCTTACAGAGTAACCCACCGAGTGAGAGTAACCCACAGCATAACCTTACAGGGTAACCCACAGAGTGAGAGTAACCTTACAGATTAACCCACAGAGTGAGAGAAGCCCAAAGAGTAACCTTACAGAGTAACCCACAGAATGAGAGTAACCCACAGAGTAAACTTACAGAGTGAGAGTAGCCCACAGAGTAACCTTACAGAGTAACCCACAGAGTGAGAGTAACCTTACAGAGTAACCTTACAGAGTAACCCACAGAGTGAGAGTAACCTAACCTTACAGAGTAACCCACAGAGTGAGAGTAGCCCAAAGAGTAACCTTACAGAGTAACCCACAGAGGAACCTTACAGAGTAACCCAGAGTGAGAGTAACCCACAGAGTGAGAGTAGCCCACAGAGTAACCTTACAGAGTAACCCACAGAGTGAGAGTAAACTTACAGAGTAACCTTACAGAGTAACCTTACAGAGTAACCTTACAGAGTAACCCACAGAGTGAGAGTAACCTAACCTTACAGAGTAACCCACAGAGTGAGAGTAGCCCAAAGAGTAACCTTACAGAGTAACCCACAGAGGAACCGTACAGAGTAACCCAGAGTGAGAGTAACCCACAGAGTGAGAGTAGCCCACAGAGTAACCTTACAGAGTAACCCACAGAGTGAGAGTAACCTTACAGAGTAACCCACAGAGTGAGATTAGCCCACAGAATAACCGTACAGAGTAACCCACAGAGTAACCTTACAGAGTAACCCACAGAGTGAGAGTAACCTAACCTTACAGAGTAACCCACAGAGTAACCTTACAGAGTAACCCAGAGTAACCTTACAGAGTAACCCAGAGTGAGAGTAACCCACAGAGTGAGAGTAGCCCACAGAGTAACCTTACAGAGTAACCCACAGAATGAGAGTAACCTTACAGAGTAACCCACAGAGTGAGAGTAACCTAACCTTACAGAGTAACCCACAGAGTGAGAGTAGCCCAAAGAGTAACCTTACAGAGTAACGAACAGAGTGAGAGTAACTTTACATAGTAACCCACAGAGTAACCTTACAGAGTAACGAACAGAGTGAGAGTAACTTTACATAGTAACCCACAGAGTAACCTTACAGAGTAACGAACAGAGTGAGAGTAACCTTACAGAGTAACCCACAGAGTGAGAGTAACCCACAGAGTAACCTTACAGAGTAACCCACAGAGTGAGAGCAACCTTACAGAGTAACCCACAGAGTAACCTTACAGAGTAACCAACAGAGTGAGAGTAACCTTACAGAGTAACCCATAGAGTGAGAGTAACCTTACAGAGTAACCCACAGAGTGAGAGTAACCCACAGAGTAACCTTACAGAGTAACCCACAGAGTGAGATTAGCCCACAGAGTAACCTTACAGAGTAACCCACAGATAACCTTACAGAGTAACCCACAGAGTGAGAGTAGCCCACAGAGTAACCTTATAGAGTAACCCACAGAGTGAGAGTAACCTAACCTTACAGAGTAACCCACAGAGTGAAAGTAGCCCAAAGAGTAACCTTACAGAGTAACCCACAGAGTAACCGTAAAGAGTAACCCACAGAGTGAGAGTAACCTTACAGGGCAACCCACAGAGTGAGAGTAACCTTACAGAGTAACCCACAGAGTAACCCGCAGAGTAAGAGTAACCTTATAGAGTAACCCACAGAGTAACCCACAGAGTAACCTTACAGAGTAACCCACAGAGTGAGAGTAACCCACAGAGTAACCTTACAGAGTAACCCACAGAGTGAGAGTAACCTTACAGAGTAACCCACCGAGTGAGAGTAACCATACAGAGTAACCCACAAAGTGAGAGTAACCCACAGAGTAACCATACAGAGTAACCCACAAAGTGAGAGTAACCCACAGAGTAAACCACCGAGTGAGAGCAACCATACAGAGTAATCCACAGAGTGAGAGTAACCCACAGAGTAACCTTACAGAGTAACCCACCGAGTGAGAGTAACCTTACAGAGTAACCCACAGAGTGAGAGTAACCCACAGCGTAACCTTACAGGGTAACCCACAGAGTGAGAGTAACCTTACAGATTAACCCACAGAGTGAGAGAAGCCCAAAGAGTAACCTTACAGAGTAACCCACAGAATGAGAGTAACCCACAGAGTAAACTTACAGAGTGAGAGTAGCCCACAGAGTAACCTTACAGAGTAACCCACAGAGTGAGAGTAACCTTACAGAGTAACCTTACAGAGTAACCCACAGAGTGAGAGTAACCTAACCTTACAGAGTAACCCACAGAGTGAGAGTAGCCCAAAGAGTAACCTTACAGAGTAACCCACAGAGGAACCTTACAGAGTAACCCAGAGTGAGAGTAACCCACAGAGTGAGAGTAGCCCACAGAGTAACCTTACAGAGTAACCCACAGAGTGAGAGTAAACTTACAGAGTAACCTTACAGAGTAACCTTACAGAGTAACCCACAGAGTGAGAGTAACCTAACCTTACAGAGTAACCCACAGAGTGAGAGTAGCCCAAAGAGTAACCTTACAGAGTAACCCACAGAGGAACCTTACAGAGTAACCCAGAGTGAGAGTAACCCACAGAGTGAGAGTAGCCCACAGAGTAACCTTACAGAGTAACCCACAGAGTGAGAGTAACCTTACAGAGTAACCCACAGAGTGAGATTAGCCCACAGAATAACCGTACAGAGTAACCCACAGAGTAACCTTACAGAGTAACCCACAGAGTGAGAGTAACCTAACCTTACAGAGTAACCCGCAGAGTGAGAGTAGCCCAAAGAGTAACCTTACAGAGTAACCCACAGAGTAACCTTACAGAGTAACCCAGAGTAACCTTACAGAGTAACCCAGCGTTAGAGTAACCCACAGATTGAGAGTAGCCCACAGAGTAACCTTACAGAGTAACCCACAGAATGAGAGTAACCTTACAGAGTAACCCACAGAGTGAGAGTAACCTAACCTTACAGAGTAACCCACAGAGTGAGAGTAGCCCAAAGAGTAACCTTACAGAGTAACGAACAGAGTGAGAGTAACTTTACATAGTAACCCACAGAGTAACCTTACAGAGTAACGAACAGAGTGAGAGTAACCTTACAGAGTAACCCACAGAGTGAGAGTAACCCACAGAGTAACCTTACAGAGTAACCCACAGAGTGAGAGCAACCTTACAGAGTAACCCACAGAGTAACCTTACAGAGTAACCAACAGAGTGAGAGTAACCTTACAGAGTAACCCATAGAGTGAGAGTAACCTTACAGAGTAACCCACAGAGTGAGAGTAACCCACAGAGTAACCCACAGAGTGAGATTAGCCCACAGAGTAACCTTACAGAGTAACCCACAGATAACCTTACAGAGTAACCCACAGAGTGAGAGTAGCCCACAGAGTAACCTTATAGAGTAACCCACAGAGTGAGAGTAATCTAACCTTACAGAGTAACCCACAGAGTGAAAGTAGCCCAAAGAGTAACCTTACAGAGTAACCCACAGAGGAACCTTACAGAGTAACCCAGAGTGAGAGTAACCCACAGAGTGAGAGTAGCCCACAGAGTAACCTTACAGAGTAACCCACAGAGTGAGAGTAACCTTACAGAGTAACCCACAGAGTGAGAGTAGCTCAAATAGTAACCTTACAGAGTAACCCACAGAGTAACCTTACAGAGTAACCCAGAGTGAGAGTAACCCACAGAGTGAGAGTAGCCCACAGAGTAGCCTTACAGAGTAACCCACAGAGTTAGAGTAACCTTACAGAGTAACCCACAGAGTGAGATTAGCCCACAGAGTAACCTTACAGAGTAACCCACATAGTAACCTTACAGAGTAACCCACAGAGTGAGAGTAACCTTACAGAGTAACCTTACAGAGTAACCCACCGAGTGAGAGTAACCTTACAGAGTAACCCACAGAGTGATAGTAACCTTACATAGTAACCTTACAGAGTAACCTTACAGAGTAACCTTACAGAGTAGCCCACAGAGTAACTTTACAGAGTAACCAACAGAGTGAGAGTAACCTTACATAGTAACCCACAGAGTAACCTTACAGAGTAACGAACAGAGTGAGAGTAACCTTACAGAGTAACCCATAGAGTGAGAGTAACCTTACAGAGTAACCCACAGAGTGAGAGTAACCCACAGAGTAACCTTACAGAGTAACCCACAGAGTGAGAGCAACCTTACAGAGTAACCCACATAGTAACCTTACAGAGTAACCAACAGAGTGAGAGTAACCTTACAGAGTAACCCATAGAGTGAGAGTAACCTTACAGAGTAACCCACAGAGTGAGAGTAACCCACAGAGTAACCTTACAGAGTAACCCACAGAGTGAGAGTAACCTTACAGAGTAACCCACAGAGGGAGATTAGCCCACATAGTAACCTTACAGAGTAACCCACAGATAACCTTACAGAGTAACCCACAGAGTGAGAGTAGCCCACAGAGTAACCTTACAGAGTAACCCACAGAGTAACCTTACAGAGTAACCCAGGGTGAGAGTAACCTTACAGAGTAACCCATAGAGTGAGAGTAACCTTACAGAGTAACCCACAGAGTAACCTTACAGAGTGAGAGTAACTTTACAGAGTAACCCATAGAGTGAGAGTAACCTTACAGAGTGACCCACAGAGTGAGAGTAACCCACAGAGTAACCTTACAGAGTAACCCACAGAGTGAGAGTAACCCACAGAATAACCTTACAGAGTAACCCACACAATGAGAGTAACCCACAGAGTAACCCATAGAGTGAGAGTAACCTTACAGAGTAACCCACATAGTAAGAGTAACCCACAGAGTAACCTTACAGAGTAACCCAAAGAGTAAGAGTAACCTTACAGAGTAACCCAGAGTGAGAGTAACCTTGCAGAGTAGCCGTACAGAGTAACCTTACAGAGTAACCTTGCAGAGTAGCCCACCGAGTAACTTTACAGAGTAACCTTACAGAGTAGCCCACAGAGTGAGAGTAACCTTACAGTGTAACCTTACATCCAGGCTGTATATACCTCCAGATATGGTACCCCCTTCTCAAAGGATTGTGGGTACTCTCTCAGCATCTTCTCCTCCTCCAGGAACTTGGCGTCATGGCCTTCGGTGGCTGGTTGGAACAAGCCGTAGTTCAACACATCCCGCAACGAATCGGTCAGAGAACATAGCACCTGCTGCTTGGCCTTCCAAACGGTCGCATCTGGGTTGAACCGCAAACACTTCTGCAGAGGAGACAAGGGAGAGAAGGGGAGAGGGAGAGGGAGAGAGAGAGAGGGAGAGGGAGAGAGAAGAAGAGAGAAGGTTCAATAGTGGTGCTTATAGAGAAGAGATAGAGGGTGGAGAGAGGGGGGGTAGTTGGGGTTTAGATGAAAACACTAAACAAGAAAAGTGCGGAAAAGGAAAGCATTGAACTGTAAAGTAGAAAAGTAACAGCAATTTAACAGTCTAGACTGAGGGAAGGGTCCTGGTGCAGTATTAGTGTGTCTGTCAGAAGTGGAGAACCGCTCCTCGCTGCAGTACTGCTGTTATTACCATTCTGAACCACTAGGGAGAGACATTGTGAGTCCACCACAGGGACCAGTGATGTGTATGGTTTTATACAGTAAGGAGATATGAATGGCTGATTGTACTGTCTCCTCTGACCAGTGAGCTCCTGTATGGTGAGATGAATAGAATGTTTGATTGTGCTGTGTCATATAGGCACAGTTAGCATTAGACTTAATGTCCTTTTATGGACAGATCCACATCTGTTTCTGTAGATCATGAATCAAACAGTCTTCCTCTCTTTCTCTCTCGCTCTCTGGTGTGAGTCTGGGCTGAGGCTGAGGTAGAGCAGGCCATTCCCCTGACCTTGAAGCAGCTGTGTGATTGGTCCTTCTGGAGAGCAGCTGGATCTCTCGCTTGCTTCTTCTGCATGCATGGATGTACGCTCCACGGCTCAATACATCTCACTAACGTGTTTAACTCTCTCTTTCTGTCTTAATCTCTCCCTCACTGACTGTCTCACACACTATCTCTGTCTGTCTGGTGTCATGACGTTGGCCTGGGGGTAGGTTTATGACAGTCATAAATACCTCTTCCCCCCTTTTTCCTCTCTCTACCCTACTGATGTTACATTTGCAAACCCCTTGGTTAACATAGAGATTCTGGGAACATCAGTAGGTGGGGGAAATGAACTATATTCTGGTAATCCGACCAACTGAACATATGCGGTGGTACTTAATGAATATGATGTCAGTTCGGTTGTCATCTGAGACATTCTCATCAATGATAAGATGACATAAACTCTACAGTGGAAAGTCCACACATCAGAGTTATCAGATTCACATGGAATTGTTGTTCAATTTTTTTTTGATAATGAAATTATTTGTGATGGGTTAAAATGAGATTTTAGCTTCTAAAATGTGAGAATTGGGTTTTCATAAGGTTAGGGCTCTGCTCAATCAGTGGCCCGCCCCTGTGAAGAGTCATGGGTTATAAAACTTTTCAGACACACCCTTCTCGCTCCACTATATAAAGCCTTGACAACAATATAACCTCCTGTTCCGAGGATGTGAGGACGACGGTCCGATGTCAGAATGGTTCAGATAAAAACTACAGAACGAAGCCAACATCAGCGTGAACTTTGGTTGCGAAGGGTATGAACTTTGAACTCTTATTCACTACAGAAGTGATACCTCCTAGCCGTTGAGTTTGCAACAGCAGCTGCAAACGAGGGTTAGGAAGGAACAGACAGTGTCCCGTCACTCACACAACGACGTTACTACAGCGTATCCAATTGACCACCAGAGACATTCTTCAAAGGACAAAGGACTCGGTTTGGCAACACGGCCTTCCATCTACCAACCTACCGAAGCACAGCTCAGAGTAAATATATATTGCATTTTCCTTTTCCAAATGGGCGGTCATTTAGAATGCATAAGATACTGTATTTACAATAGCACAGCTTCTTCCTTTGTTACTTAGTCTTCCCGCTCTTTCACTCAAAACCAGCCCCTTTTCTTTTGTGTAACAAGCTGTCATATCTGTTCCGCCCGCCAGGGACGTTTTCCTTTATGACGTAATTTGTAATCAAGTTATGATTAATTATGTGTATGTGTAATTCTGTGTGATTAGTTAGGTATTTAGGAAATAAATAATTAAACCCAACTTTGTATTGCTGATTCAACTTGTTAGCCAGGGTTCGTGAAGATAACCAAGAATTTACAACTTTTAGATGAGACTGAATTAAGGTGACGATTAATATTGACTGCTATTCATGTAAAATATTACTAGGTCTTTAAGAGTTTATTCGGAAGATAACAGCTCCAAAAATATTATTTTGTGGTGCCCCGACTCTCTAGTTAATTACATTTACATGATTAGCTCAATCAGGTGATATTAATTACGGATAAATTATTTCATAGAATAGCATCTCATATCACTTAACCCGGCATAGTCAAAGACACGACACTGGCTGTGTGTGTGTGTGTGTGTGTGTGTGTGTGGGGGTGGGTTTGAAGGAGGGAGGGAGAGAGTGAGAATGGAATACTGTGCAGAGGTGTAAAATGTCTCTCTCCCTCTCTTTTATTCAGTCTGGGTTTGTGCACAGCCAACCGAATCACTATGGCAACCAGGTCATTAGTGGAGCAAGCTCCTTGTTGCCATAGAGACATCCCTGTGTTCCCTTGGAGATGGGGAACTATGGGATAAAGTGAGAGAGTGCCTGTGTGTATGTGTGTTTTACAGTGAGACGGAGAACGAGAGGTGGAGTCAGGGGGAGGAAAGGGTTTATGTATAAGAGAGGGAGCGAGGGAGTAAGGGAGGGAGGGATATAGAGAGAGAGAAAGAGAGATGGAGAAAGAGAGATTGAAAGGGAGAGTAAAAGAGAGAGGATGAGTAGGTGTGTCAGCATGCAATAGATCGTTTCTTACACACACGCTGACATACTGCACCAACATGTACATTCAATCACACACTAGAATTAACACTCAGTCCCTTCAAAAAACACACACGCAAACAGAATGCAAGCTAGGGAAGCTAAATATAATCTGAGATCATTGAGGAGGAGGAGAAAGTTTATCAATACAGCATAATGCATGAAGAATATTCCCTTAATCACCATCATTATTGTTTCAATTATTGTGACACTCTTTATATAATTACTGTAAATCTGCTTTTACATTTAAAAAAATGTTTTATTAACCCATTCACCACCCTCTTCAGAGGACACGTCTTCTTTGTTTTTTACAGCTTTTCTACTTCATATACAGTGGGGCAAAAAAGTATTTAGTCAGCCACCAATTGCGCAAGTTCTCCTACTTAAAAAGTTGAGAGAGGCCTGTAATTTTCATCATAG
>NC_092158.1:82463200-82478200 GCF_045791955.1 Oncorhynchus clarkii lewisi
TCTTTGGCCTGAATGCCAAGCGTCACGTCTGGAGGAAACCTGGTAACATCACTACGGTGAAGCACGGTGGTGGCAGTATCATGCTGTAGGGATTTTTTCAGCATCAGGGACTGGGAGACTAGTCAGGATCGAGGGAAAGATGAACGGAGCAAAGTACATAGAGATCCTTGATGAAAACCTGCTCCAGAGTGCTCAGGACCTCTGACTGGGGCAAAGATTCACTTTCCAACAGGACAACAACTCACAGCCAAGACAACGCAGGAGTGGCTTCGGGACAAGTCTATGAACGTCCTTGAGTGGCCCAGCCAGAGCCCGGACTTGAACCCAATCGAACATCTCTGGAGAGACCTGAAAATAGCTGTGCAGTAAAGCTCCCCATCCAACCTGACAGAACTTGAGAGGATCTGCAGAGAAGAATGGGAGAAACTCCCCAAATACAGGTGTGCCAAGCTTGTAGTGTCATACCCAAGAAGACAAGAGGATGTAATCGCTGCCAAAGGTGCTTCAACAAAGTACTGAGTAAAGAGTCTAAATACTTGTGTAAATGTGGGATTTCCACTTTATTTTTTATAAATTAGCAAAAATGTCATTATGGGGTATTAAGTGTAGATTGATGACTATTTAACAATAATTTAAAAAATGCAAATACATTTTTGAATAAGGCTGTAACGTAACAAAATGTGGAAAAAGTCAAGCGGTCTGAATACATTCCCGACTGTAATACACTCACACACATGTCAAACAAGATGCATAGGGGGATAGGGGATACTGTCAAAAAATTCACATATGTTCACATTTGGAGTTCCCTTGTTTGTAAAGTGGTTGTGTGTGGTTGAGTAAAAAGAGCATCGGCTTTCATGTAGCATGTATATCACCCCACTCTACACTTCTCTCTCTCTCTCTCTCTCTCTCTCTCACACACACACACACACCACAGTCCCCAATCTCTCTGCTCTTAGTAATTCAATTTACGGCACAATCAAATGATTCATGATCCATTAGGTCCTCATTCTCATCTGGAAGAGAGAGAGACAGAGAGAGAGACAGAGAGACAGAGAGACAGAGAGAGAGAGAGAGAGAGAGAGAGAGAGAGAGAGAGACAGAGACAGAGACAGAGACAGAGAGAGAGAGAGATGTCACTGGTTTCTGTTTGTCTAGGTGGGGAGATTGACATGTCCCTGGTTTCTGTTTGTCTAGGTGGGGGGAGATTGACATGTCACTGGTTTCTGTTTGTCTAGGTGGGGGGAGATTGACATGTCACTGGTTTCTGTTTGTCTAGGTGGGGGGAGATTGACATGTCACTGGTTTCTGTTTGTCTAGGTGGGGGGAGATTGACATGTCACTGGTTTCTGTTTGTCTAGGTGGGGGAGATTGACATGTCCCTGGTTTCTGTTTGTCTAGGTGGGAGAGATTGACATGTCACTGGTTTCTGTTTGTCTAGGTGGGGGGAGATTGACATGTCACTTGTTTCTGTTTGTCTAGGTGGGAGAGATTGACATGTCACTGGTTTCTGTTTGTCCAGGTGGGGGAGATTGACATTTCACTGGTTTCTGTTTGTCTAGGTGGGGGGAGATTGACATGTCACTGGTTTCTGTTTGTCTAGGTGGGGAGATTGACATGTCACTGGTTTCTGTTTGTCTAGGTGGGGGGAGATTGACATGTCACTGGTTTCTGTTTGTCTAGGTGGGGAGATTGACATGTCACTGGTTTCTGTTTGTCTAGGTGGGGGGAGATTGACATGTCACTGGTTTCTGTTTGTCTAGGTGGGGGGAGATTGACATGTCACTGGTTTCTGTTTGTCTAGGTGGGGGGAGATTGACATGTCACTTGTTTCTGTTTGTCTAGGTGGGGGAGATTGACATGTCACTGGTTTCTCTTTGTCTAGGTGGGAGAGATTGACATGTCACTTGTTTCTGTTTGTCTAGGTGGGGGAGATTGACATGTCACTGGTTTCTGTTTGTCTAGGTGGGAGAGATTGACATGTCACTGGTTTCTGTTTGTCTAGGTGGGGGAGATTGACATTTCACTGGTTTCTGTTTGTCTAGGTGGGGGGAGATTGACATGTCACTGGTTTCTGTTTGTCTAGGTGGGGAGATTGACATGTCACTGGTTTCTGTTTGTCTAGGTGGGGGGAGATTGACATGTCACTGGTTTCTGTTTGTCTAGGTGGGGAGATTGACATGTCACTGGTTTCTGTTTGTCTAGGTGGGGGGAGATTGACATGTCACTGGTTTCTGTTTGTCTAGGTGGGGGGAGATTGACATGTCACTGGTTTCTGTTTGTCTAGGTGGGGGGAGATTGACATGTCACTTGTTTCTGTTTGTCTAGGTGGGGGAGATTGACATGTCACTGGTTTCTCTTTGTCTAGGTGGGGGGAGATTGACATGTCACTAGTTTCTGTTTGTCTAGGTGGGGGGAGATTGACATGTCACTGGTTTCTGTTTGTCTAGGTGGGGAGATTGACATGTCCCATACTAGCTCTGCTCTGTGGGGGATATGAGGGTATCATGGTTCAGACCAGGGTTCTAGTTGTGGGCTACATTAGTCTCAACAACCAAAAATAGCTTTTCTCATATTGAGTTTGGCTTTATTACACAATTTTAAACCTCCTTATTAGTGACAGTAAGCCAGAGGGTGTTCTTCTCTCTCTCTCTCTCTCTGTCTCTCTCTCTCTGTCTCTCTCTCTGTCTCTCTCTCTGTCTGTCTGTCTGTCTGTCTGTCTGTCTGTCTGTCTGTCTCTCTCTCTCTCTCTCTCTCTCTCTCTCTGTCTCCCTCTCTTTGTCTCTCTCTCTCTGTCTGTCTCTCTTTCTGTCTCTGTCTGTCTCTGTCTCTCTGTCTGTCTCTGTCTGTCTCTCTCTGTCTCTCTCTCTCTCTCTGTCTCTCTGTCTGTCTCTCTGTCTCCCTCTCTCTCTCTGTCTGTCTCTCTCTATCTATTTGTCTCTGTCTCTCTCTGTCTCAATTCAATTAAATTCAAGGGGGCTTTATTGGCATGGGAAACATGTGTTAACATTGCCAAAGCAAGTGAGGTAGATAATATACAAAAGTGAAATAAACAATACAAATTAACAGTAAACATTACACATACAGAAGTTTCAAAACAATAAAGACATTACAAATGTCATATTACGTATATATACAGTGTTGTAACGATGTACAAATGGTTAAGGGTACACAAGGGAAAATAAATAAGCATAAATATGGGTTGTATTTACAATGGTGTTTGTTCTTCACTGGTTGCCCTTTTCTTGTGGCAACAGGTCACAAATCTTGCTGCTGTGATGGCACACTGTGGTATTTCATCCAATAAATATGGGAGTTTATCAAAATTGGGTTTGTTTTCGAATTCGTTGTGGATCTGTGTAATCTGAGGGAAATATGTGTCTCTAATATGGTCATACATTGGACAGGAGGTTAGGAAGTGCAGCTCAGTTTCCACCTCATTTTGTGGGCAGTGTGCTCATAGCCTGTCTTCTCTTGAGAGCCATGTCTGCCTACAGCGGCCTTTCTCAATAGCATGGCTATGTTCACTGAGTCTGTACATAGTCAAAGCTTTCCTTAAGTTTGGGTCAGTCACAGTGGTCAGGTATTCTGCCACTGTGTACTCTCTGTTTAGGGCTAAATAGCATTCTAGTTTGCTCTGTTTTTTTGTTAATTCTTTCCAATGTGTCAAGTAATTATCTTTTTGTTTTCTCATTATTTGATTGGGTCTAATTGTGCTGCTGTCCTGGGGCTCTGTGGGGTGTGTTTGTGTTTGTGAACAGAGCCCCAGGACCAGCTTGCTTAGGGGACTCTTCTCCAGGTTCATCTCTCTGTAGGTGATGGCTTTGTTATGGAAGGTTTGTGAATCGCTTCCTTTTAGGTGGTTGTAGAATTTAACGGCTCTTTTCTGGATTTTGATAATTAGTGGGTATCGGCCTAATTCTGCTCTGCATGCATTATTTGGTGTTCTACGTTGTACACGGAGGATATTTTTGCAGAATTCTGCATGCGGAGTCTCAATCTGGTGTTTGTCCCATTTTGTGAAGTCTTGGTTGGTGAGCGGACCTCAGACCTCCCAACCATAAAGGGCAATGGGCTCTATGACTGATTCAAGTATTTTTAGCCAGATCCTAATTGGTATGTTGAATTTTATGTCCTTTTGATGGCATAGAATGCCCTTATTGCCTTGTCTCAGATCGTTCACAGCTTTGTGGAAGTTACCTGTGGCGCTGATGTTTAGGCCAAGGTATGTATAGTTTTTTGTGTGTTCAAGGGCAATGGTGTCTAGATGGAATTTGTATTTGTGGTCCTGGCGACTGGACCTTTTTTGGAACACCATTATTTTGGTCTTACTGAGATTTACTGTCAGGGCCCAGGTCTAGCAGAATCTGTGCAGAATATCTAGGTGTTGCTGTTGGCCCTCCTTGGTTGGTAACAGCTGTCTCTCTGTCTGTCTCTGTCTGTCTCTATCTATTTGTCTCTGTCTCTGTCTGTCTCTCTGTCTGTCTTTATCTATTTGTCTCTGACACTCTCTGTCTCGCTGTCTGTCTGTCTCTCTCTATCTATTTGTCTCTGTCTCTCTCTGTCTGTCTCTCTGTCTGTATCTCTGTCTCTCTGTCTGTCTCTCTATCTATTTGTCTCTGTCTCTCTGTCTGTCTGTCTCTCTGTCTGTCTATCTATTTGTCTCTGACACTCTCTCTCTCTCTGTCTGTCTCTCTGTCTGTATCTCTGTCTCTATCTATTTGTCTCTGTCTCTGTCTGTCTCTCTGTCTGTCTCTATCTATTTGTCTCTGACACTCTCTATCTCTCTCTCTGTCTGTCTCTCTCTATCTATTTGTCTCTGTCTCTCTCTGTCTGTATCTCTGTCTCTCTGTCTGTCTCTCTATCTATTTGTCTCTGTCTCGCTCTGTCTCTCTGTCTCTCTCTATCTATTTGTCTCTGTCTGTCTCTCTGTCTCTCTCTATTTATTTGTCTCTGTCTGTCTCTCTGTCTCTCTCTATCTATTTGTCTCCGTCTGTCTCTCTCTATCTATTTGTCTCTGTCTCTCTCTCTGTCTCTCTCTATTTATTTGTCTCTGTCTGTCTCTCTGTCTCTCTCTATCTATTTGTCTCTGTCTGTCTCTCTGTCTCTATCTATTTGTCTCTGTCTCTCTGTCTCTCTCTATTTATTTGTCTCTGTCTGTCTCTCTGTCTGTCTCTCTCTATCTATTTGTCTCTGTCTGTCTCTCTGTCTGTCTCTCTCTATCTATTTGTCTCTGTCTGTCTCTCTGTCTCTCTTGGTCTCTTTTTCTCTCACTCTGTCTCTGTATTTCTATTCTGTAAAACAGCTAGGTCACCTTGAAACTCTCTCTCAGTTCAGTCACTGTGCTGACAGGATCAAACCGTGTGTTTCAGCTGCTGAGGCACTGTGTGTGTGCGCGCGTGTGTGTGTGTGTGTGAACACACTTTGCCCTTATGTCTTAGTGGATCTGAAGAAGTACTCTGGGAGAATGTCTGCCTAGCTTTGCAGATTCGAATTGTCGAGACATTGAGAAAAATACAAAATATGTACGTTCCCAAACACCGAGAGACACAAGAACAGGTCAGAAGTCAAGCAACTACTGTGAAGAGTTCAAGATGTAAACCCCCAGCATACTCACCAACAGTTGAACTGGGCGTCAGTGGTTGTATGGGGGAGAAGTAGTGACTGTCTGTTTGATGGAAGTGTGAATGGGGGTGGTCCTGAAGGTTGGTTATAGGGTGTGGTACTGACTGTCAGTGGTCATAATGTTTGTGTTTATTGATGCCAGTGGTTGCTATACGGATGTAGGATTTTAATTTGATCACTCTTTTGTTGCTGAGAATTTTCCTGCGAGGCAGAAAATGCAAACTCATGGTGTATTTGAGTTTTAACAAGGCTTCTAAAGTTTGTAATTTCCACTTTGACATTTCAGACTTGATTTTCCCTTAAAATGTATCAACCCTTCCAAAAATGTCCATTAATTATGATCCACATAATAATTCACATTTCCTGTTGCTGCAGGTTTATTATCATGCTGTAGCAAACTGGCTCAAATTAAGATCCTACATCTGGAGGGGTGGTACAATAGGTGTGATGTCACTGACCGTCTGTTTGATGTCGGGGATGCCGATGCGGAACACCATCATGGCGATGTGGGCGTCCTCTGACGGCGCCCTGCTGGAGCTATGCTCTCTCAGCCTCTTCTGCTGCTGCTGCTGATTGGCTGGCTGTTGATGGGTGGGTCCATGGTTGGACGAATAAGGGTTTACTGTGTGCCCGATGTTGCCGGGTCGTATCTGTCTGTCTCCTGTGGGTCGTCCAGCCATTTTGCCTAATTGCCTGTGCCCCTCATCCCTGCCTCCTCGCGACATGCCTCCTCCTCGCCTGACTTCCTCCACTTCCTCTTCCTCCTCTTCTCCCTCCAGCTCTCCATTCTCCCCATCTTCTCCCTCCTCAGCACGGTCATCTTCCTCACCCTCCTCTTCTTCATCTTCCTCCTCCTCCTCTTCCTCGTCCTCTGCCCCAGGATATAGATGTCTATTGTTTCCCAGCATCCTTTGCTGCTCCTCGTCACTGGAGAGGGGGCTGAGCGGCATCGTCATGGCGACAGGGAGGGTGGCACAAACGGCAGCGGCATCATTCCCCAAGACTCACTGAGGAGGAGAAAGGAGAAGAGGAGAACCATGAAAGGTCAAGAGAGAGAGAGAGAGAGAGAGAGAGAGAGACAGAAAGAGACAGAGAGAGACAGAGAGAGACAGAGAGAGAGCGAGAGAGAGAGAGTTCCAAGGACAATCCTAAAAACTCAACCAGCAGCCCCAGTGTCTGTCGGGGTTCCTACACTGTTTCATGTCCTGACTCTGGTCACTATGGGAACAGACTGACTCCTTTCATTCTGCCTTTTCACTGTCACCATGCGCTGCCATTTCATCACAATGTATTCTTCAACACCTCCCATATAAATATCTATGCAATAGATCTTCCACCTCTGCTCTATATATAGTAGACATACATAATACTGCCCTGGTAGCCAGTGCCTTGATAAATACTACATCTATAGACTGACTGAGTCCACAATGACTGTTATACTGTTAAGAGCACCACTGAAACTACAAACATTACACTACTACTGCAAACAATACAATACACACTGTAGACTACCTCTACACACTCACACATTTGACTAGACTAGACTATAACACTTCACAGTAGTGTGAAACAGTCTTCAACCTCACCTCTCAGAGTAGAGAGAACAATTTCAGAGCGTCTGTGATGTACCATGGACTGCAAACAGTGCACTACAAGCTGGAGAGTGTTCAGGTCAGTCCCTAGTGGATACTAGGCAGCATTGCGCTCTGTGAGTTTCAGCACCACTCCATACAGGACAGCTCCCCACAGCTAAAACAGCATGTTCAAGTGGCCACACAACACAATTCACACCAGCTGAAGAGGATGAACCCAAATTCTGAAACTGAGCCTGCCCTCCTGACATCTACCACACATCAGTTACAATACAACACAACTATATCAACAATGAATACCCAGAAACAAAGACAAAAAGAGAGATAGCACTGCCAATAAAACTACCTAAATTGTGATGTTTTATCTCTGGGTGCTCATTTAAACGTTCATTTTGAAAACATCCAATATCCTGTCGCTCATTGTGTTCGAGCTATTTCACTTTGAATGCACCCAAGCATAGGAGAGTAATGAACTGTAAATTGAACATGGAGTGTGTGTGTGTGTGTGTGTGTGTGTGTGTGTGTGTGTGTGTGTGTGTGTGTGTGTGTGTGTGTGTGTGTGTGTGTGTGTGTGTGTGTGTGTGTGTGTGTGTGTGTGTGTGTGTAAGATGGTTGAAAGACACAGGGAAGAGAGGGGCCACTGTGAGAAAAGCTGTGTTTGACAACAGCTCCCAGGGCTGTTCTCAGAGGACAGTGAGTGACAGCAAATACCACTAGCTGTCGTCAGAGAGAATGAGAGGAGAGGAGAAGACAATATGAGAAAATGAGAAACCACAGGGTGGGAGAGAAGGAAGATTTTAGTATGAGAGATGGTGACACATTGTGCCAAAACAAAGCCATGGAGTACATGGAAGTACACATGACACAGTAGTGTTACAGCACACCTGGACACCACCATACAGTAACACTGTCAGGTAGCAGAGACGACAGAGAGACTCAGAGAGAGCAAAAATTAGGGCCGAAGACAAGGAGAAGGGGGTATAGAGACACAGGAGAGAGAGAGAGGAAGAAAGCAGGTTTTAGACAGAGACAGAAAGAACGAGAGCGAGAGAGAGAGAGACGGAGAGAGAGAGAGAGAGAGAGAGAGAGAGAGAGAGAGAGAGAGAAAAGAAAGAGGGAGAGAGAGAGAGGGAGAGAGAAAGAGAGAGAGAGAGAGAGAGAGAGAGAGAGAGAGAGAGAGAGAGAGAGAGAAAGAAAGAGAGAGAGAGAGAGAGAGAGAGAGAGAGAGAGAGAGAGAGAGAGAGAGAGAGAGAGAGAGAGAGAGAGAGAGAAAAGAGAGAAAAAGAGAGAGAAAAAGAGAGAGAGAGAGAGAGAGAAAAAAAGAGAGAGAAAAGAGAGAGAAAGATATTGGGGGGTTGGTGGAAGGACACAGAGATGGCATCTAGGTCGGACTCCTGTCGGAAAGCTGACTAACTGGGAAAGGTAGAAAATATAAAATATGATCCAAAAATATATTTTAAATAGTGCTGAGTAATCAGAGATAAGGAGGAGAAGATAGAAGAAGGGAGCAGATAGGGAGGAGGCAATAGGACACTATGGAACAGGGGAGTTGAGTGGATAAAGAGATGGAGAGAGAGGAAGCTCCAGGGTTGGGGGTAGAGAAATACAGAGGATTAGTTTCAATAGAGAGCTGAGGATTTGGAACAAGGAGAAGGACTGGGAGCCAGGAGAGAGAGAGATCATAGTAGAAAAGCAGATAGAGAGAGGAAAGGAACACAGCAGATCTGATTAGAGAGACGGAGAGTGGAACAAGGCAGAGGAGGGAGGACAGAGAGGATGGGAGAGACAGAGAGGAACAGGGAGATATTGGGGAGGAGAGAGGGCTGAGAGAAAAATACTGAGAAAGGAAGCTGAGACAGACTGTTGAAGTGGAAAACTGGAAGAGAAGCTGAGACAGACTGTTGAAGTGGAAAACTGGAAGAGAAGCTGAGACAGACTGTTGAAGTGGAAAACTGGAAGAGAAGCTGAGACAGACTGTTGAAGTGGAAAACTGGAAGAGAAGCTGAGACAGACTGTTGAAGTGGAAAACTGGAAGAGAAGCTGAGACAGACTGTTGAAGTGGAAAACTGGAAGAGAAGCTGAGACAGACTGTTGAAGTGGAAAACTGGAAGAGAAGCTGAGACAGACTGTTGAAGTGGAAAACTGGAAGAGAAGCTGAGACAGATTGTTGAAGTGGAAAACTGGAAGAGAAGCTGAGACAGACTGTTGAAGTGGAAAACTGGAAGAGAAGCTGAGACAGACTGTTGAAGTGGAAAACTGGAAGAGAAGCTGAGACAGACTGTTGAAGTGGAAAACTGGAAGAGAAGCTGAGACAGACTGTTGAAGTGGAAAACTGGAAGAGAAGCTGAGACAGACTGTTGAAGTGGAAAACTGGAAGAGAAGCTGAGACAGACTGTTGAAGTGGAAAACTGGAAGAGAAGCTGAGACAGACTGTTGAAGTGGAAAACTGGAAGAGAAGCTGAGACAGACTGTTGAAGTGGAAAACTGGAAAAGAAGCTGAGACAGACTGTTGATGTGGAAAACTGGAAAAGAAGCTGAGACAGACTGTTGAAGTGGAAAACTGGAAGAGAAGCTGAGACAGACTGTTGAAGTGGAAAACTGGAAAAGAAGCTGAGACAGACTGTTGAAGTGGAAAACTGGAAGAGAAGCTGAGACAGACTGTTGAAGTGGAAAACTGGAAGAGAAGCTGAGACAGACTGTTGAAGTGGAAAACTGGAAGAGAAGCTGAGACAGACTGTTGAAGTGGAAAACTGGAAGAGAAGCTGAGACAGACTGTTGAAGTGGAAAACTGGAAGAGAAGCTGAGACAGACTGTTGAAGTGGAAAACTGGAAAAGAAGCTGAGACAGACTGTTGAAGTGGAAAACTGGAAGAGAAGCTGAGACAGACTGTTGAAGTGGAAAACTGGAAAAGAAGCTGAGACAGACTGTTGAAGTGGAAAACTGGAAGAGAAGCTGAGACAGACTGTTGAAGTGGAAAACTGGAAGAGAAGCTGAGACAGACTGTTGAAGTGGAAAACTGGAAGAGAAGCTGAGACAGACTGTTGAAGTGGAAAACTGGAAGAGAAGCTGAGACAGACTGTTGAAGTGGAAAACTGGAAGAGAAGCTGAGACAGACTGTTGAAGTGGAAAACTGGAAGAGAAGCTGAGACAGACTGTTGAAGTGGAAAACTGGAAGAGAAGCTGAGACAGACTGTTGAAGTGGAAAACTGGAAGAGAAGCTGAGACAGACTGTTGAAGTGGAAAACTGGAAGAGAAGCTGAGACAGACTGTTGAAGTGGAAAACTGGAAGAGAAGCTGAGACAGACTGTTGAAGTGGAAAACTGGAAGAGAAGCTGAGACAGATTGTTGAAGTGGAAAACTGGAAGAGAAGCTGAGACAGACTGTTGAAGTGGAAAACTGGAAGAGAAGCTGAGACAGACTGTTGAAGTGGAAAACTGGAAGAGAAGCTGAGACAGACTGTTGAAGTGGAAAACTGGAAGAGAAGCTGAGACAGACTGTTGAAGTGGAAAACTGGAAGAGAAGCTGAGACAGACTGTTGAAGTGGAAAACTGGAAGAGAAGCTGAGACAGACTGTTGAAGTGGAAAACTGGAAGAGAAGCTGAGACAGACTGTTGAAGTGGAAAACTGGAAGAGAAGCTGAGACAGACTGTTGAAGTGGAAAACTGGAAGAGAAGCTGAAGCTGAGACAGACTGTTGAAGTGGAAAACTGGAAGAGAAGCTGAGACAGACTGTTGAAGTGGAAAACTGGAAGAGAAGCTGAGACAGACTGTTGAAGTGGAAAACTGGAAGAGAAGCTGAGACAGACTGTTGAAGTGGAAAACTGGAAGAGAAGCTGAGACAGACTGTTGAAGTGGAAAACTGGAAGAGAAGCTGAGACAGACTGTTGAAGTGGAAAACTGGAAGAGAAGCTGAGACAGACTGTTGAAGTGGAAAACTGGAAGAGAAGCTGAGACAGACTGTTGAAGTGGAAAACTGGAAGAGAAGCTGAGACAGACTGTTGAAGTGGAAAACTGGAAGAGAAGCTGAGACAGACTGTTGAAGTGGAAAACTGGAAGAGAAGCTGAGACAGACTGTTGAAGTGGAAAACTGGAAGAGAAGCTGAGACAGACTGTTGAAGTGGAAAACTGGAAGAGAAGCTGAGACAGACTGTTGAAGTGGAAAACTGGAAGAGAAGCTGAGACAGACTGTTGAAGTGGAAAACTGGAAGAGAAGCTGAGACAGACTGTTGAAGTGGAAAACTGGAAGAGAAGCTGAGACAGACTGTTGAAGTGGAAAACTGGAAAAGAAGCTGAGACAGACTGTTGAAGTGGAAAGGAGCGTGAAGAAAGCAGAACAGGGAGCAGGAGGAGAAGAGACCGCAGGAGGTGGACTGGGGTGAGAGGGAAAACTAAAAGGGTTGAGGGAGGCGGACACCAAAGGAGAAAAGTGAGCGGTTAAGTGGAGAAATGCAAGGAGAATGTGTTCATTTAGTTTGAAGAGAGAAGTCATGATGAGTCACACATAATAGGCCTTAATGAATGTGCCCTGTAGAGAAGAGATGGAACAGAGAGATACATAGATTAGATATTTCCTATAATCGACAGAGATCTCTCCCACTGCGTATCTCCTCTCAACAAAGACTTCTCCTTCAGCACTCTCCTTGGAAAGCTGCAATTTAGTTAAGGGTCACGTCGTGCCTTTGACAGTACTCCAGGGAGACAGAGTCAGACTGACTGGACTTCCAGCTGATCAGTGGGGTTGATTGACCCTCTTTATCCTCACCCACAGTCCATCTCCTGCTGAGAGGTAGTGTCTGTGAGATAAGTCAGATTCTGTGTGGTCCTTAGTGGTTCAACGTTGTTCTGTGAGCCAGGATCATAACATGGGTCACACTTCCGTTAACAGATTAGATTGATATAGTGCTTACAAGTGGTCAAAGTTTACATCCACAGCCAATGTGGATCCAAAGCCATGTCATCTGGTTTGTAATGTCCCACCATCATTGTCTGTGGTGTCATTTACCTTCCCCAATCAATCTCTCTTGCTACACCTCTCTCTCTCTATGTCTCTCTCTCTCTATGTCTCTCTCTCTCTCTCTCTCTCTCTCTCTATGTCTCTCTCTCTCTCTCTCTCTCTCTGTCTCTCTCTCTCTGTCTCTCTCTCTATGTCTCTCTCTCTCTGTCTCTCTCGCTCTGTCTCTCTCTATCTATGTCACTCTCTCTCTCTCTCTCTCTCTCTCTATGTCTCTCTCTCTCTCTCTCTCTCTCTCTCTCTCTCTCTCTCTCTCTATGTCTCTCTCTCTCTCTGTCTCTCTCTCTCTGTCTCTCTCTCTCTATGTCACTCTCTCTCTCTCTCTCTCTCTCTCTCTCTCTCTCTCTCTCTCTCTATATCTCTCTCTCTCTGTCTCTCTCTCTCTGTCTCTCTCTCTCTGTCTCTCTCTCTGTCTCTCTCTCTCTCTCTCTATGTCTCTGTCTCTCTCTCTCTGTCTCTCTCTATGTCTCTCTCTCTCTATGTCACTCTCTCTCTCTCTCTATGTCTCTCTCTCTCTCTATGTCACTCTCTCTCTCTCTCTCTCTCTATGTCTCTCTCTCTCTCTCTCTCTCTCTTTCAGCCTATCTTTTACTGTATGTAGGACAAAGAGGGTATATAGATAGATATTTTCAGTGTCTCGGGCCCCAGGAAACTTCACTGGGAAACTTCCAAGGAACAGATCGCCCCACTTTCAGGCCACTAAACTAGAGCGGACCATTTCTCTCCCTCCCTCTCTAACACACACACACACACGCAAACGCACACGCACACATGCACACATGCACACATGCACACACGCACACAGCCAACCATATGTGTAAACTTTGACCTTTCTGATACAGTTCCAGCATGAGTAAGGGCTAATTGGGAGCTAATATAATGCTTCTCTGTCAGTTCTGACCTCCGGCCTTCTGCTACATGTCATCAAACTGTCACCCAGAGGCCCCGCCCACAGGAGACTGAGGTTAGGTAATGTTGTTCTTTTCCCAGACAGTGATCACACACTCTCCCTACAGACAGCGATCACACACTCTCCCTACAGACAGCGATCACACACTCTCCCTACAGACAGCGATCACACACTCTCCCTACAAACAGCGATCACACACTCTCCCTACAAACAGCAATCACACACTCTCCCTACAGACAACGATCACACACTCTCCCTACAAACAGCGATCACACACTCTCCCTACAGACAGCGATCACACACTCTCCCTACAGACAGTGATCACACACTCTCCCTACAGACAGTGATCACACACTCTCCCTACAGACAGTGATCACACACTCTCCCTACAGACAGTGATAAAAAAACAATGACCAAACACTGCCTCCCACACAGTTATGTTAGAAGGAGGGAAGGTGAATATTCATAAATGAAATCTCTCCCTCCAAGCATAATATCTCTGTCAGGCAACAGTAGTAGAACACAATGAAAGGATTCAGCAATTGAGCGCTTTGGGAAATCCATAAAACAATAGTGAACACCCCTACAGTACACAACTGATGGGTAGATGAAGAGAGAGAGGAAACCACAATCTGTACCTCCTGAGGCTCAAAACTGACCTCCTAGTTCATTTAGTTAGTCAGGTGGACTACTACAGTACTACTGTACATTCTGCCTGTTACCCCCACATTCAATCTAAAGATGTCACAGGAAACAGTGTGAACAGGCTCAGAGTGATGACCTCATTCACAGACAGGCAGCCAGGCAGCTCTCTCTCTCTGCTGCCTATTCCAGGAGCTGACTAATACCAGCTGCAGCTCCCCCTCGCCTGCCTGTTGGTCTGGAAGCAGAGTGATGACATCACACACAGACAGGCAGCCAGGCAGCTCTCTCTCTCTGCTGCCTATTCCAGGAGCTGACTAATACCAGCTGCAGCTCCCCCTCGCCTGCCTGTTGGTCTGGAAGCAGAGTGATGACATCACACACAGACAGGCAGCCAGGCAGCTCTCTCTCTCTGCTGCCTATTCCAGGAGCTGACTAATACCAGCTGCAGCTCCCCCTCGCCTGCCTGTTGGTCTGGAAGCAGAGTGATGACATCACACACAGACAGGCAGCCAGGCAGCTCTCTCTCTCTGCTGCCTATTCCAGGAGCTGACTAATACCAGCTGCAGCTCCCCCTCGCCTGCCTGTTGGTCTGGAAGCAGAGTGATGACATCACACACAGACAGGCAGCCAGGCAGCTCTCTCTCTCTGCTGCCTATTCCAGGAGCTGACTAATACCAGCTGCAGCTCCCCCTCGCCTGCCTGTTGGTCTGGAAGCAGAGTGATGACATCACACACAGACAGGCAGCCAGGCAGCTCTCTCTCTCTGCTGCCTATTCCAGGAGCTGACTAATACCAGCTGCAGCTCCCCCTCGCCTGCCTGTTGGTCTGGAAGCAGAGTGATGACATCACACACAGACAGGCAGCCAGGCAGCTCTCTCTCTCTGCTGCCTATTCCAGGAGCTGACTAATACCAGCTGCAGCTCCCCCTCGCCTGCCTGTTGGTCTGGAAGCAGAGTGATGACATCACACACAGAGGCAAGTTCTCCTGCCTGCCTGACCACCCGCCTGACCACCCCCTGCCTCCCTCCCCCTCCCTCCCTGGCAGGCAGCTCTAGTGGGGACCATTATGTGTCAGTGTAGTGGAGAGGCTGATGAATTAATAAAGGTAGTGGGTGTAGCTGTAGGGGACTGAGGAGCAGACGAGGGATGTGAAATATTAAAGGGAGATGCTGCTCTGCTCCGGGCCTTTACGCAGGGAACAGGAGACCACATAACACC
>NC_092158.1:82483200-82519927 GCF_045791955.1 Oncorhynchus clarkii lewisi
CACTGTTACTATAGATACTGCCAACGCACAGCCCCTCCACTGTTACTATAAATACTGCCACAGCACAGCCCCTCCACTGTTACTATAAATACTTCCAGAGCACAGCCCCTCCACTGTTACTATAAATACTGCCACCGCACAGCCCCTCCACTGTTACTATAAATACTACCAACGCACAGCCCCTCCACTGTTACTATAAATACTACCAACGCACAGCCCCTCCACTGTTACTATAAATACTGCCACAGCACAGCCCTTCCACTGTTACTATAGATACTGCAAACGCACAGCCACTCCACTGTTACTATAAATACTGCCACCGCACAGCCCTTCCACTGTTACTATAAATACTGCCACACCACAGCCCTTCTAATGTTACTATAAATACTGCCACAGCACAGCCCCTCCACTGTTAGTATAAATACTGCCACAGCACAGCCCCTCCACTGTTAGTATAAATACTGCCACCGCACAGCCCCTCCACTGTTACTATAAATACTGCCACCGCACAGCCCTTCCACTGTTACTATAAATACTGCCACCGCACAGCCCTTCCACTGTTACTATAAATACTGCCACAGCACAGCCCTTCCACTGTTACTATAAATACTGCCACCGCACAGCCCTTCCACTGTTAATATAAATACTGCCACAGCACAGCCCTTCCACTGTTACTATAAATACTGCCAATGCACAGCTCCTCCACTGTTACTATAAATACTGCCACAGCACAGCCCCTCCACTGTTACTATAAATACTGCCACAGCACAGCCCCTCCACTGTTAGTATAAATACTGCCACCGCACAGCCCCTCCACTGTTACTATAAATACTGCCACCGCACAGCCCTTCCACTGTTACTATAGATACTGCCAACGCACAGCCCCTCCACTGTTACTATAAATACTGCCACCGCACAGCCCTTCCACTGTTACTATAGATACTGCCAACGCACAGCCCCTCCACTGTTACTATAAATACTGCCACCGCACAGCCCTTCCACTGTTACTATAGATACTGCCAACGCACAGCCCCTCCACTGTTACTATAAATACTGCCACATAAATACTGCCACAGCACAGCCCTTCCACTGTTACTATAGATACTGCCAACGCACAGCCCCTCCACTGTTACTATAAATACTGCCACAGCACAGCCCCTCCACTGTTACTATAAATACTGCCACAGCACAGCCCCTCCACTGTTACTATAAATACTGCCACAGCACAGCCCCTCCACTGTTACTATAAATACTGCCACAGCACAGCCCCTCCACTGTTACTATAAATACTGCCACAGCACAGCCCCTCCACTGTTACTATAAATACTGCCACAGCACAGCCCTTCCACTGTTAGTATAAATACTGCCACAGCACAGCCCCTCCACTGTTACTATAAATACTGCCACAGCACAGCCCTTCCACTGTTACTATAAATACTGCCACAGCACAGCCCTTCCACTGTTACTATAAATACTGCCAACGCATAGCCCCTCCACTGTTACTATAAATACTGCCACAGCACAGCCCCTCCACTGTTACTATAAATACTGCCACCGCACAGCCCCTCCACTGTTACTATAAATACTGCCACAGCACAGCCCTTCCACTGTTACTATAAATACTGCCACAGCACAGCCCTTCCACTGTTACTATAAATACTGCCACAGCACAGCCCCTCCACTGTTACTATAAATACTGCCACAGCACAGCCCCTCCACTGTTACTATAAATACTGCCACCGCACAGCCCCTCCACTGTTACTATAAATACTGCCACAGCACAGCTCCACCACTGTTACTATAAATACTGCCACAGCACAGCCCCTCCACTGTTAGTATGAATACTGCCACAGCACAGCCCCTCCACTGTTACTATAAATACTGCCACCGCACAGCCCAACGCACAGCCCCTCCACTGTTACTATAAATACTGCCACCGCACAGCACAGCCCTTCCACTGTTACTATAAATACTGCCACATAAATACTGCCACAGCACAGCCCATCCACTGTTACTATAGATACTGCCAACGCACAGCCCCTCCACTGTTACTATAAATACTGCCACAGCACAGCCCCTCCACTGTTACTATAAATACTGCCAGAGCACAGCCCCTCCACTGTTACTATAAATACTGCCACCGCACAGCCCCTCCACTGTTACTATAAATACTACCAACGCACAGCCCCTCCACTGTTACTATAAATACTACCAACGCACAGCCCCTCCACTGTTACTATAAATACTGCCACAGCACAGCCCTTCCACTGTTACTATAGATACTGCAAACGCACAGCCACTCCACTGTTACTATAAATACTGCCACCGCACAGCCCTTCCACTGTTACTATAAATACTGCCACACCACAGCCCTTCTAATGTTACTATAAATACTGCCACAGCACAGCCCCTCCACTGTTAGTATAAATACTGCCACAGCACAGCCCCTCCACTGTTAGTATAAATACTGCCACCGCACAGCCCCTCCACTGTTACTATAAATACTGCCACCGCACAGCCCTTCCACTGTTACTATAAATACTGCCACCGCACAGCCCTTCCACTGTTACTATAAATACTGCCACAGCACAGCCCTTCCACTGTTACTATAAATACTGCCACCGCACAGCCCTTCCACTGTTAATATAAATACTGCCACAGCACAGCCCTTCCACTGTTACTATAAATACTGCCAATGCACAGCTCCTCCACTGTTACTATAAATACTGCCACAGCACAGCCCCTCCACTGTTACTATAAATACTGCCACAGCACAGCCCCTCCACTGTTAGTATAAATACTGCCACCGCACAGCCCCTCCACTGTTACTATAAATACTGCCACCGCACAGCCCTTCCACTGTTACTATAGATACTGCCAACGCACAGCAACTCCACTGTTACTATAAATACTGCCACCGCACAGCCCTTCCACTGTTACTATAGATACTGCCAACGCACAGCCCCTCCACTGTTACTATAAATACTGCCACCGCACAGCCCTTCCACTGTTACTATAGATACTGCCAACGCACAGCCCCTCCACTGTTACTATAAATACTGCCACATAAATACTGCCACAGCACAGCCCTTCCACTGTTACTATAGATACTGCCAACGCACAGCCCCTCCACTGTTACTATAAATACTGCCACAGCACAGCCCCTCCACTGTTACTATAAATACTGCCACAGCACAGCCCCTCCACTGTTACTATAAATACTGCCACAGCACAGCCCCTCCACTGTTACTATAAATACTGCCACAGCACAGCCCCTCCACTGTTACTATAAATACTGCCACAGCACAGCCCCTCCACTGTTACTATAAATACTGCCACAGCACAGCCCTTCCACTGTTAGTATAAATACTGCCACAGCACAGCCCCTCCACTGTTACTATAAATACTGCCACAGCACAGCCCTTCCACTGTTACTATAAATACTGCCACAGCACAGCCCTTCCACTGTTACTATAAATACTGCCACAGAACAGCTCCACCATTGTTACTATAAATACTACCCATAAATACTGCCACAGCACAGCCCCTCCATTGTTACTATAAATACTGCCACAGCACAGCCCCTCCATTGTTACTATAAATACTGCCACAGCACAGCCCCTCCACTGTTACTATAAATACTGCCACAGCACAGCCCTTCCACTGTTACTATAAATACTGCCACAGCACAGCCCCTCCACTGTTACTATAAATACTGCCACAGCACAGCCCCTCCACTGTTACTATAAATACTGCCACAGCACAGCCCCTCCACTGTTACTATAAATACTGCCACAGCACAGCCCTTCCACTGTTACTATAAATACTGCCACAGCACAGCCCTTCCACTGTTACTATAAATACTGCCACAGCACAGCCCCTCCACTGTTACTATAAATACTGCCACAGCACAGCCCCTCCACTGTTACTATAAATACTGTCACCGCACAGCCCCTCCACTGTTACTATAAATACTGCCACAGCACAGCTCCACCACTGTTACTATAAATACTGCCACAGCACAGCCCCTCCACTGTTAGTATAAATACTGCCACAGCACAGCCCCTCCACTGTTACTATAAATACTGCCACAGCACAGCCCCTCCACTGTTACTATAAATACTGCCACAGCACAGCCCCTCCACTGTTAGTATAAATACTGCCGCAGCACAGCCCCTCCACTGTTACTATAAATACTACCTATAAATACTGCCACAGCACAGCCCCTCCATTGTTACTATAAATACTACCTATAAATACTGCCACAGAACAGCTCCACCATTGTTACTATAAAAACTGCCGCAGCACAGCCCCTCCACTGTTACTATAAATACTACCTATAAATACTGCCACAGCACAGCCCCTCCATTGTTACTATAAATACTGCCACAGCACAGCCCCTCCATTGTTACTATAAATACTGCCACAGCACAGCTCCACCACTGTTACTATAAATACTGCCACAGCACAGCCCCTCCACTGTTACTATAAATACTGCCACAGCACAGCCACCCCACTGTTACTATAAGTATTGCCACAGCACAGCTCCACCACTGTTACTATAAATACTGCCACAGCACAGCCCCTCCACTGTTACTATACATACTGCCACAGCACAGCCCTTCCACTGTTACTATAAATACTGCCACAGCACAGCTCCTCCACTGTTACTATAAATACTGCCACACCACAGCTCCACCACTGTTACTATAAATACTGCCACAGCACAGCCCTTCCACTGTTACTATAAATACTGCCACAGCACAGCTCCTCCACTGTTACTATAAATACTGCCACACCACAGCTCCACCACTGTTACTATAAATACTGCCACAGCACAGCCCCTCCACTGTTAGTATAAATACTGCCACAGCACAGCCCCTCCACTGTTAGTATAAATACTGCCGCAGCACAGCCCCTCCACTGTTACTATAAATACTACCTATAAATATTGCCACAGCACAGCCCCTCCATTGTTACTATAAATATTACCTATAAATACTGCCACAGAACAGCCCCTCCACTGTTACTATAAATACTGCCACAGAACAGCTCCACCATTGTTACTATAAATACTACCCATAAATACTGCCACAGCACAGCCCCTCCATTGTTACTATAAATACTGCCACAGCACAGCCCCTCCATTGTTACTATAAATACTGCCACAGCACAGCCCCTCCACTGTTACTATAAATACTGCCACAGCACAGCCCCTCCACTGTTACTATAAGTATTGCCACAGCACAGCTCCACCACTGTTACTATAAATACTGCCACAGCACAGCCCCTCCACTGTTAGTATAAATATTGCCACAGCACAGCCCCTCCACTGTTACTATAAATACTGCCACAGCACAGCCCCTCCACTGTTACTATAAATACTGCCACAGCACAGCCCCTCCACTGTTACTATAAATACTGCCACAGCACAGCCCTCCACTGTTACTATAAATACTGCCACAGCACAGCCCCTCCACTGTTACTATAAATACTGCCACAGCACAGCCCCTCCACTGTTACTATAAATACTGCCACAGCACAGCCCCTCCACTGTTACTATAAATACTGCCACCGCACAGCCCCTCCACTGTTACTATAAATACTGCCACAGCACAGCCCTTCCACTGTTACTATAAATACTGCCACAGCACAGCCCTTCCACTGTTACTATAAATACTGCCACAGCACAGCTCCACCACTGTTACTATAAATACTGCCACAGCACAGCCCCTCCACTGTTACTATAAATACTGCCACAGCACAGCCCCTCCACTGTTACTATAAATACTGCCACAGCACAGCCCTTCCACTGTTACTATAAATACTGCCACACCACAGCTCCACCACTGTTACTATAAATACTGCCACAGCACAGCCCCTCCACTGTTACTATAAATACTGCCACAGCACAGCCCCTCCACTGTTAGTATAAATACTGCCGCAGCACAGCCCCTCCACTGTTACTATAAATACTACCTATAAATATTGCCACAGCACAGCCCCTCCATTGTTACTATAAATACTACCTATAAATACTGCCACAGAACAGCCCCTCCACTGTTACTATAAATACTGCCACAGCACAGCCCCTCCACTGTTACTATAAATACTACCCATAAATACTGCCACAGCACAGCCCCTCCATTGTTACTATAAATACTGCCACAGCACAGCCCCTCCATTGTTAATATAAATACTGCCACAGCACAGCTCCACCACTGTTACTATAAATACTGCCACAGCACAGCCCCTCCATTGTTACTATAAATACTGCCACAGCACAGCCCCTCCACTGTTACTATAAATACTGCCACAGCACAGCCCCTCCACTGTTACTATAAGTATTGCCACAGCACAGCTCCACCACTGTTACTATAAATACTGCCACAGCACAGCCCCTCCACTGTTAGTATAAATATTGCCACAGCACAGCCCCTCCACTGTTAGTATAAATACTGCCACAGCACAGCCCCTCCACTGTTACTATAAATACTGCCACAGCACAGTCCCTCCACTGTTACTATAAATACTGCCACCGCACAGCCCCTCCACTGTTACTATAAATACTGCCACAGCACAGCCCTTCCACTGTTACTATAAATACTGCCACAGCACAGCCCTTCCACTGTTACTATAAATACTGCCACAGCACAGCCCCTCCACTGTTACTATAAATACTGTCACCGCACAGCCCCTCCACTGTTACTATAAATACTGCCACATAAATACTGCCACAGCACAGCCCTTCCACTGTTACTATAAATACTGCCACAGCACAGCTCCACCACTGATACTATAAATACTGCCACAGCACAGCCCTTCCACTGTTACTATAAATACTGCCAACGCACAGCCCCTCCCTCCACTGTTACTATAAATACTGTCACCGCACAGCCCCTCCACTGTTACTATAAATACTGCCACATAAATACTGCCACAGCACAGCCCTTACACTGTTACTATAGATACTGCCAACGCACAGCCCCTCCACTGTTACTATAAATACTGTCACCGCACAGCCCCTCCACTGTTACTATAAATACTGCCAAATAAATACTGCCACAGCACAGCCCCTCCACTGTTACTATAAATACTGCCAACACACAGCCCCTCCACTGTTACTATAAATACTGCCACAGCACAGCCCCTCCACTGTTACTATAAATACTGCCACAGCACAGCTCCACCACTGTTACTATAAATACTGCCACAGCACAGCCCCTCCACTGTTAGTATAAATACTGCCACAGCACAGCTCCACCACTGTTACTATAAATACTGCCACAGCACAGCCCCTCCACTGTTACTATAAATACTGCCACAGCACAGCTCCTCCACTGTTACTATAAATACTGCCACCGCACAGCCCCTCCACTGTTACTATAAATACTGCCACAGCACAGCTCCACCACTGTTACTATAAATACTGCCACAGCACAGCCCCTCCACTGTTACTATAAATACTGCCACAGCACAGCCCCTCCACTGTTACTATAAATACTGCCACCGCACAGCCCCTCCACTGTTACTATAAATACTGCCACAGCACAGCCCCTCCACTGTTAGTATAAATACTGCCACAGCACAGCTCCACCACTGTTACTATAAATACTGCCACAGCACACCCCTCCACTGTTAGTATAAATACTGCCACAGCACAGCTCCACCACTGTTACTATAAATACTGCCACAGCACAGCCCCTCCACTGTTACTATAAATACTGCCACAGCACAGCTCCTCCACTGTTACTATAAATACTGCCACCGCACAGCCCCTCCACTGTTACTATAAATACTGCCACAGCACAGCCCCTCCACTGTTAGTATAAATACTGCCACAGCACAGCTCCACCACTGTTACTATAAATACTGCCACAGCACAGCCCCTCCACTGTTACTATAAGTATTGCCACAGCACAGCTCCACCACTGTTACTATAAATACTGCCACAGCACAGCCCCTCCACTGTTACTATACATACTGCCACAGGTCAGCCCTTCCACTGTTACTATAAATACTGCCACAGCACAGCTCCTCCACTGTTACTATAAATACTGCCACACCACAGCTCCACCACTGTTACTATAAATACTGCCACAGCACAGCCCCTCCACTGTTACTATACATACTGCCACAGGTCAGCCCTTCCACTGTTAGTATAAATACTGCCACAGCACAGCCCCTCCACTGTTACTATAAATACTACCTATAAATATTGCCACAGCACAGCCCCTCCATTGTTACTATAAATACTACCTATAAATACTGCCACAGAACAGCTCCACCATTGTTACTATAAATACTGCCACAGCACAGCCCCTCCATTGTTACTATAAATACTGCCACAGCACAGCCCCTCCATTGTTACTATAAATACTGCCACAGCACAGCTCCACCATTTGTTACTATAAATACTGCCACAGCACAGCCCCTCCATTGTTACTATAAATACTGCCACAGCACAGCCCCTCCACTGTTACTATAAATACTGCCACAGCACAGCCCCTCCACTGTTACTATAAGTATTGCCACAGCACAGCTCCACCACTGTTACTATAAATACTGCCACAGCACAGCCCCTCCACTGTTAGTATAAATATTGCCACAGCACAGCCCCTCCACTGTTACTATAAATACTGCCACAGCACAGCCCCTCCACTGTTACTATAAATACTGCCACAGCACAGCTCCTCCACTGTTACTATAAATACTGCCACCGCACAGCCCCTCCACTGTTACTATAAATACTGCCACAGCACAGCCCCTCCACTGTTAGTATAAATACTGCCACAGCACAGCTACACCACTGTTACTATAAATACTGCCACAGCACAGCCCCTCCACTGTTAGTATAAATACTGCCACAGCACAGCCCCTCCACTGTTACTATAAATACTGCCACAGCACAGCTCCACCACTGTTACTATAAATACTGCCACAGCACAGCCCCTCCACTGTTACTATAAATACTACCTATAAATACTGCCACAGCACAGCCCCTCCATTGTTACTATAAATACTACCTATAAATACTGCCACAGAACAGCTCCACCATTGTTACTATAAATACTGCCGCAGCACAGCCCCTCCACTGTTACTATAAATACTACCTATAAATACTGCCACAGCACAGCCCCTCCATTGTTACTATAAATACTGCCACAGCACAGCCCCTCCATTGTTACTATAAATACTGCCACAGCACAGCTCCACCACTGTTACTATAAATACTGCCACAGCACAGCCCCTCCATTGTTACTATAAATACTGCCACAGCACAGCCCCTCCACTGTTACTATAAATACTGCCACAGCACAGCCCCTCCACTGTTACTATAAATACTGCCACAGCACAGCCCCTCCACTGTTACTATAAATACTGCCACAGCACAGCCCCTCCACTGTTACTATAAGTATTGCCACAGCACAGCTCCTCCACTGTTACTATAAATACTGCCACAGCACAGCCCCTCCACTGTTACTATAAATACTGCCACACCACAGCTCCACCACTGTTACTATAAATACTGCCACAGCACAGCCCCTCCATTGTTACTATAAATACTGCCACAGCACAGCCCCTCCACTGTTACTATAAATACTGCCACAGCACAGCCCCTCCACTGTTACTATAAATACTGCCACAGCACAGCCCCTCCACTGTTACTATAAATACTGCCACAGCACAGCCCCTCCACTGTTACTATAAGTATTGCCACAGCACAGCTCCTCCACTGTTAGTATAAATACTGCCGCAGCACAGCCCCTCCACTGTTACTATAAATACTACCTATAAATATTGCCACAGCACAGCCCCTCCATTGTTACTATAAATACTACCTATAAATACTGCCACAGCACAGCCCCTCCACTGTTACTATAAATACTACCAACGCACAGCCCCTCCACTGTTACTATAAATACTGCCACAGCACAGCTCCACCACTGTTACTATAAATACTGCCACAGCACAGCCCCTCCACTGTTACTATAAATACTGCCACAGCACAGCCCCTCCACTGTTACTATAAGTACTGCCACAGCACAGCTCCACCACTGTTACTATAAATACTGCCACAGCACAGCCCCTCCACTGTTAGTATAAATATTGCCACAGCACAGCCCCTCCACTGTTAGTATAAATACTGCCACAGCACAGCCCCTCCACTGTTACTATAAATACTGCCACAGCACAGCCCCTCCACTGTTACTATAAATACTGCCACAGCACAGCTCCACCACTGTTAGTATAAATACTGCCACAGCACAGCTCCACCACTGTTACTATAAATACTGCCACCGCACAGCCCCTCCACTGTTATTATAAATACTGCCACAGCACAGCCCTTCCACTGTTACTATAAATACTGCCACAGCACAGCCCCTCCACTGTTACTATAAATACTGCCACAGCACAGCCCCTCCACTGTTACTATAAATACTGCCACAGCACAGCCCCTCCACTGTTACTATAAATACTGCCACAGCACAGCCCCTCCACTGTTACTATAAATACTGCCACAGCACAGCCCCTCCACTGTTAGTATAAATACTGCCACAGCACAGCCCCTCCACTGTTACTATAAATACTGCCACAGCACAGCTCCACCACTGTTACTATAAATACTGCCACAGCACAGCCCCTCCACTGTTAGTATAAATACTGCCACAGCACAGTCCTTCCACTGTTACTATAAATACTGCCACAGCACAGCCCTTCCACTGTTACTATAAATACTGCCACCGCACAGCCCCTCCACTGTTACTATAAATACTGCCACAGCACAGCCCTTCCACTGTTACTATAAATACTGTCACAGCACAGCCCCACCACTGTTACTATAAATACTGTCAGCTGCGCGTCTATTATTAATACACATCAATTCATCATCACTGCTAAACTTTATAAGCCTCCGCCACAACTAGTTCTTAACCCACGGCCCAACACACACACACACACGGTCACGCACAGTCACGGTCACACACACACTGACACTAGCAGCTCCAAGGACAAGAGTTCCCTGATGATGACTAACTAAATGATGACTTCATTTCCTCAACTGAACATATGTCAGTCAGGAAGCTCCACTATAAGGTCTGACAGAAGTTCTAGCATGGTGTGACAATGGGGGCACCCCCTGTAGTCTGACAGAAGCTATGCTGACACGTCGGTTCATCGCTGTAAAGTGTAAGTGCTGACACACACAGAGAGTACTGACTGTATGGGAAGTAGCCTAGTAGCATCGCTAGCTCCACCACAGACCTCTATCAACTTACCTGGTCAAATAAGGGTACGCATTAAACAGGAAGAATCAAGTTGTCCTCATTGTAATGATCCATAGGGGCTGCTGATGCTGCTGTTACTGCTCTTTACGGCCCTCCGCCCCCCTGCCTTAGGCTGTGATCACTGTCCCGGGCTGGGCCAGCTTCTCCACCAAGCATCTGCTTCTATAAATAGCTCCACTTTGATGATGCAGTGGTGACTGCTGGGAAAACTTGCATCGCGCTCTTTCCCACCCTGCCTCCCAATGGCACAATTAGCACTAATAAACTCCCAGCCAATCCTGGCTGCATGGGAGACTCTGGCCAATGCCTCCCTCTAATTGCTATGAATGGGATCATTGCAATGCACCAGACGGGTGGCTGGTATGAGTAGTTATAACTGCACCACGAGGGAGGGAGGGAGGGAGGGAGGGAGAGAGAGAGAGAGAGAGAGAGAGAGAGAGAGAGAGAGAGAGAGAGAGAGAGAGAGAGAGAGAGAGAGAGAGAGAGAGAGAGAGAGAGAGAGAGAGAGAGAGAGAGAGAGAGAGAGAGAGAGAGAGAGAGAGAGAGAGAGAGATGCAGGTGAGGGGTTCCCCAGGGAGAAACAGGCTGGTTTAGCAACTTTAGCAACTAAACCCATGTCCACTCTTCCATTAACAGAGTGGCAGAAGACAAACACCATGGTGTTATTTCTGAACATAACCACCCCAGTGCTAGACAGACAGTAGTACTCATGGGTCATTTATCTTTGTGTCCGTCCCCTCTCGCATTTCCCGAATAATACATTTTCTCTGTGAACAGGCGGCAAATTGTCTGCAGCTAAATCTGGCTTGAGTAACGTGTGCTGGTCTGTGTGCTCAGTGATGACAGCTTTTGGCCTGAAAACATCTAGTCTTTCAGGTATCTGACATTTCCACTCTCTCAATGACTTCTCAAGTTGAAGTGTCTTAAACACCCCAACAAGCAAAACCACAGATGGAAATGGGTAAAAGCACAGAGAGAGAGAGGAGGTATCAGGAATCAGGAGGAGAGAGAGGAGGTATCAGGAATCAGGAGGAGAGAGAGGAGGTATCAGGAATCAGGAAGAGAGAGAGAGGAGGTATCAGAAATCAGGAAGAGAGAGTGGTATCAGGAATCAGGAGGAGAGAGAGATGAGGTATCAGGAATCAGGAGGAGAGAGAGGAGGTATCAGGAATCAGGAGGAGAGAGAGAGTAGGTATCAGGAATCAAGAAGAGAGAGAGGTATCAGTAATCAGGAAGAGAGGAGGTATCAGGAATCAGGAGGAGAGAGAGGAGGTATCAGGAATCAGGAGGAGAGAGAGGAGGTATCAGGAATCAGGAAGAGAGAGTGGTATCAGGAATCAGGAGGAGAGAGAGAGGAGGTATCAGGAATCAGGAGGAGAGAGAGGAGGTATCAGGAATCAGGAAGAGAGGAGGTATCAGAATTCAGGAGGAGAGAGAGGAGGTATCAGGAATCATGAGGAGAGAGAGGAGGTATCAGGAGTCAGGAGAAGAGAGAGAGGAGGTATCAGAAATCAGGAGGAGAGAGAGGAGGTATCAGGAATCAGGAGGAGAGAGAGGAGGTATCAGGAATCAGGAGGAGAGAGAGGAGGTATCAGGAATCAGGAGGAGAGAGAGGAGGTATCAGGAATCAGGAGGAGAGAGAGAGGAGGTATCAGGAATCAGGAGGAGAGAGAGGAGGTATCAGAAATCAGGAGGAGAGAGAGGAGGTATCAGGAATCAGGAAGAGAGAGAAGTATCAGGAATCAGGAAGAGAGAGAGGAAGAGAGAAAGGACGATACTGAAGTAGGACAGAGCACAAGGGAGGCCGTCTGTCCCAGATCAGTCGTTTACCGCGGGCAGGAGGAGAAGAGAGGAAGAGAGAGAGAGAGTAAACGAGTGGGCTAAATCTGGAGTTATGAACTATCCCCCCAGAGCAACATAGCAAATACTGAAGAGGAAGTCCTCCTGCATTCTCTGCACTTGAACAAACACACCAGGAGGAGAGAGAGGCAGGAGGGCAACACGGAACAATGTCTTATTGAGTGTGAGAGGGTGAGAGGCCATGAAAGGAGGGACAGACAGAACAGAGATGAAGGAAAGGAAGACCAGATGTAGTAAGCATCATGTTTCTCCTCCAAAAGACATCTGAAAGAGCATTACCTGCATTGATCTGTCTAAACAACATGGACTACAGTAAGGTAACTCAAAACCTCCTTGTTCAAGGCAGGTAAGCAGATGCCTGTAGAGAGTGAACGTAAACATTACATAAGCAAAATTACATTCAAACTCATTTTTGAGAGATATTGAAACATCTGGCATCTTTAATCCATGTAAAGAGGTATAATCCTCAGTGGATGTGTTAACCATGTGTTGCCGCTGTGTCAAGTCTGACACATTTCAGAACAGAGTTCAATGATTGGTATTTCCCTGCCAACGCAGGCTGAATATTAAGTCAGTGACTCAGAAAAACAATAGCTCATCAGAAGCCTTTACAGGACCTCCACTGCCTTCATGGGAAACAGAAATAGACATGAAAGCCATGTCCATTAGCTGCTTGGTTACTCAGTGAATTCATCAGTCTATTGATTGCCATCTCTACATCAGCTGTTGGTCCCACTGGAGTCCCTTTGGCTACCATCCAGCTCCCAAGGTAAACCCTTACCTACCAGCCTAGTTCTGAGCCTGTCCTGCCCTGCCTCCAGTCCTGAGGTGCCTCTCCTACTCTGCCTCCCTGCCTCCAGTCCTGAGGTGCCTCTCCTACTCTGCCTCCCTGCCTCCAGTCCTGAGGTGCCTATCCTACTCTGCCTCCCTGCCTCGAGTCCTGAGGTGCCTCTCCTACTCTGCCTCCCTGCCTCCAGTCCTGAGGTGCCTCTCCTATCCTGTCTCCAGTCCTGAGGTGCCTATCCTACCCTGATTCCAGTCCTGAGGTGCCTATCCTACCCTGTCTCCTGTCCTGAGGTGCCTCTCCTACTCTGCCTCCCTGCCTCCAGTCTTGAGGTGTCTCTCCTACCCTGTCTCCAGTCCTGAGGTGCCTATCCTACCCTGTCTCCAGTCCTGAGGTGCCTATCCTACCCTGTCTCCTGTCCTGAGGTGCCTCTCCTACTCTGCCTCCCTGCCTCCAGTCCTGAGGTGCCTCTCCTACTCTGCCTCCAGTCCTGAGGTGCCTATCCTACTCTGTCTCCTGTCCTGAGGTGCCTCTCCTACTCTGTCTCCAGTCCTGAGGTGCCTATCCTACCCTGTCTCCTGTCCTGAGGTGCCTCTCCTACCCTGTCTCCTGTCCTGAGGTGCCTCTCCTACTCTGCCTCCAGTCCTGAGGTGCCTCTCCTACTCTGTCTCCTGTCCTGTATGCTGCCTCTGAACCAGCCTTGTCTTTCTCTACCCTTACCCTGGCCTTCCCAGTGATATTCCAGGCTCTGCCAGACTTTGATAGCCTTTTATGGTCATAATCTACTCAAAACCTCAACGCAGCCAACCAGCAGTGTGGACTCCCCTCTAGAGCCTCCATCCTCTCAAGGGTTCTTCCTAGATGTTTGACTTGGCTACTATCGACCTGGCTTTCTCAATTGCTTGATAATTAATGGTCAGTTTCTCAAACAATCAGGTTGCAGATGAGTGAAGTCCTGGTCTGTGTGTGACTTGATCAGTATGAGCATGATGTTTGACAGTCATTGAGTCACTGTTCGTCACAATATAAACGGCTCACTTTGTCTGCCAATCAATATGAGTGTGTGTAGCTGTGTGTATAATTCATCTAGTGCTGAGTAGTGGTGTGTAGGTGGTAAGTACAGCCACACTCCTACCTGATAAGAGTATTTCAGCTCAGCGTATTGACGTCATGGCATGAGAGGACCACTTGAGGAACAAAGACATTGTCAGGACGGTATTCCCACATACTGACACACAGTCAGCAGGGAGCAGCACCAACACAGGGCTCTACGTCAGGAACACTGACACACAGTCAGCAGGGAGCAGCACCGACACTGGGCTCTACGTCAGGAACACTGACACACAGTCAGCAGGGAGCAGCACCGACACTGGGCTCTACATCAGGAACACTGACACACAGTCAGCAGGGAGCAGCACCAACACTGGGCTCTACGTCAGGAACACTGACACACAGTCAGCAGGGAGCAGCACCGACACTGGGCTCTACGTCAGGAACACTGACACACAGTCAGCAGGGAGCAGCACCGACACTGGGCTCTACATCAGGAACACTGACACACAGTCAGCAGGGAGCAGCACCAACACTGGGCTCTATGTCAGGAACACTGACACACAGTCAGCAGGGAGCAGCACCAACACTGGGCTCTACGTCAAGAACACTGACACACAGTCAGCAGGGAGCAGTACCAACACTGGGCTCTACGTCAGGAACACTGACACAGTCAGCAGGGAGCAGCACCAACACTGGGCTCTACGTCAGGAACACTGACACACAGTCAGCAGGGAGCAGCACCAACACTGGGCTCTACGTCAGGAACACTGACACACAGTCAGCAGGGAGCAGCACCAACACTGGGCTCTACGTCAGGAACACTGACACACAGTCAGCAGGGAGCAGCACCAACACTGGGCTCTACGTCAGGAACACTGACACACAGTCAGCAGGGAGCAGCACCGACACTGGGCTCTACGTCAGGAACACTGACACACAGTCAGCAGGGAGCAGCACCAACACTGGGCTCTACGTCAGGAACACTGACACAGTCAGCAGGGAGCAGCACCGACACTGGGCTCTACGTCAGGAACACTGACACACAGTCAGCAGGGAGCAGCACCAACACTGGGCTCTATGTCAGGAACACTGACACACAGTCAGCAGGGAGCAGCACCAACACTGGGCTCTATGTCAGGAACACTGACACACAGTCAGCAGGGAGCAGCACCGACACTGGGCTCTACGTCAGGAACACTGACACACAGTCAGCAGGGAGCAGCACCGACACTGGGCTCTACGTCAGGAACACTGACACAGTCAGCAGGGAGCAGCACCAACACTGGGCTCTACGTCAGGAACACTGACACACAGTCAGCAGGGAGCAGCACCAACACTGGGCTCTACGTCAGGAACACTGACACAGTCAGCAGGGAGCAGCACCGACACTGGGCTCTACGTCAGGAACACTGACACACAGTCAGCAGGGAGCAGCACCAACACTGGGCTCTATGTCAGGAACACTGACACACAGTCAGCAGGGAGCAGCACCAACACTGGGCTCTATGTCAGGAACACTGACACACAGTCAGCAGGGAGCAGCACCAACACTGGGCTCTACGTCAGGAACACTGACACACAGTCAGCAGGGAGCAGCACCAACACTGGGCTCTACGTCAGGAACACTGACACACAGTCAGCAGGGAGCAGCACCAACACTGGGCTCTACGTCAGGAACACTGACACAGTCAGCAGGGAGCAGCACCAACACTGGGCTCTACGTCAGGAACACTGACACACAGTCAGCAGGGAGCAGCACCAACACTGGGCTCTACGTCAGGAACACTGGCACAGTCAGCAGGGAGCAGCACCAACACTGGGCTCTACGTCAGGAACACTGACACACAGTCAGCAGGGAGCAGCACCAACACTGGGCTCTACGTCAGGAACACTGACACAGTCAGCAGGGAGCAGCACCGACACTGGGCTCTACGCCAGGAACACTGACACACAGTCAGCAGGGAGCAGCACCAACACTGGGCTCTATGTCAGGAACACTGACACACAGTCAGCAGGGAGCAGCACCAACACTGGGCTCTATGTCAGGAACACTGACACACAGTCAGCAGGGAGCAGCACCGACACTGGGCTCTACGTCAGGAACACTGACACAGTCAGCAGGGAGCAGCACCAACACTGGGCTCTACGTCAGGAACACTGACACACAGTCAGCAGGGAGCAGCACCAACACTGGGCTCTACGTCAGGAACACTGACACACAGTCAGCAGGGAGCAGCACCAACACTGGGCTCTACGTCAGGAACACTGACACACAGTCAGCAGGGAGCAGCACCAACACTGGGCTCTACGTCAGGAACACTGACACACAGTCAGCAGGGAGCAGCACCAACACTGGGCTCTATGTCAGGAACACTGACACACAGTCAGCAGGGAGCAGCACCAACACTGGGCTCTACATCAGGAACACTGACACACAGTCAGCAGGGAGCAGCACCGACACTGGGCTCTACGTCAGGAACACTGACACAGTCAGCAGGGAGCAGCACCAACACTGGGCTCTACGTCAGGAACACTGACACACAGTCAGCAGGGAGCAGCACCAACACTGGGCTCTACGTCAGGAACACTGACACAGTCAGCAGGGAGCAGGACCAACACTGGGCTCTACGTCAGGAACACTGACACACAGTCAGCAGGGAGCAGCACCAACACTGGGCTCTACGTCAGGAACACTGACACAGTCAGCAGGGAGCAGCACCGACACTGGGCTCTACGTCAGGAACACTGACACACAGTCAGCAGGGAGCAGCACCAACACGGGGCTCTACGTCAGGAACACTGACACACAGTCAGCAGGGAGCAGCACCAACACTGGGCTCTATGTCAGGAACACTGACACACAGTCAGCAGGGAGCAGCACCGACACTGGGCTCTACGTCAGGAACACTGACACACAGTCAGCAGGGAGCAGCACCAACACTGGGCTCTACGTCAGGAACACTGACACACAGTCAGCAGGGAGCAGCACCAACACTGGGCTCTACGTCAGGAACACTGACACACAGTCAGCAGGGAGCAGTACCAACACTGGGCTCTATGTCAGGAACACTGACACACAGTCAGCAGGGAGCAGCACCGACACTGGGCTCTATGTCAGGAACACTGACACACAGTCAGCAGGGAGCAGCACCGACACTGGGCTCTACGTCAGGAACACTGACACACAGTCAGCAGGGAGCAGCACCAACACTGGGCTCTATGTCAGGAACACTGACACACAGTCAGCAGGGAGCAGCACCAACACTGGGCTCTACGTCAGGAACACTGACACAGTCAGCAGGGAGCAGCACCAACACTGGGCTCTACGTCAGGAACACTGACACACAGTCAGCAGGGAGCAGCACCAACACTGGGCTCTACGTCAGGAACACTGACACAGTCAGCAGGGAGCAGCACCGACACTGGGCTCTACGTCAGGAACACTGACACACAGTCAGCAGGGAGCAGCACCAACACTGGGCTCTACGTCAGGAACACTGACACACAGTCAGCAGGGAGCAGCACCAACACTGGGCTCTACGTCAGGAACACTGACACACAGTCAGCAGGGAGCAGCACCAACACTGGGCTCTACGTCAGGAACACTGAAAACAGTCAGCAGGGAGCAGCACCAACACTGGGCTCTACGTCAGGAACACTGACACACAGTCAGCAGGGAGCAGCACCAACACTGGGCTCTATGTCAGGAACACTGAAGAAATGCTCTGGAACTTTGGCGACTAAGTATTTTTAAACCTCCTGCTTTGGGCTGGATGTGTCATCACATGCATAATCTATGAGCATAATTACTGTACGAAATGCCTAGTTTGAAAGCAACAGTTTAACTGGAAGTAGTGCTGTGCCATTTCCCCTACGTGGGCCGGCCCCCTAGCAATTCCAGTTCAACCAACGAGCTTCAGCCCCTCACCATATGAGTGACAGCTAGCAAGATGCACATGCTGCACCCACAGCAGAGAGAGAGAGAGCTATGACGTGGTGCACATATCTGCACATATGTGATGTAGTACGCAATTTTAGGGGACCACTTTTTGCTCGTGAGTGCTACTTTCAGAAGTTTACAAAAGTACAGGAGTACCCTTTAACATTTCCATGTTAGTCATTTAGCAGATGCCCGTATCCAGAGCGACTTACAGGAGTAATTAGGTTTAAGTGACTTGCTAAAGGGCACATTGACTGATTTTTCTCCTAGTCACCTCGGGGATTCGAACCAGTGACCTTTCGGTTACTGGCCCAACATTCTTTACTGCTAGGCTACCCAGCAATACATCCTTGTATCAAACACACACTCAGAAATACACACACATACTGTACAGTAGTGGGAGTTGAGAGAGAAAGGCAGAGGAGAAGTTTCTACATGTTGGGCAAAGGAATGTCAGTGTCATTCCAGTGTTGTAATTTGTCAATCGCGCTCAACATTGAGGCTAATTTTAGATCTCCCTTTGTGTGCCTCTGTCTGATTATCCACTCTGTCATCCTCTCATCTCTCCCGCCACCCGCCCGCAGCTAATGTGCACATATAAAACACCAACAGAGTGTGTGTGTGTGTGTGTGTGTGTGTGTGTGTGCGTGCGTGCGTGCGTGCGTGCGTGCGTGCGTGCGTGTGTGTGCCTGCGCATGGCGTCTGTTTCCAAATATCCTCCCTAAATCTGGTCCCTATCAATAGTTGAATCAACAGTGTAACTTTCTCTTCTGCTTTATGAGGTACAGGCTCCCTCCCTCCCTCCCTTTCTCTCAGCCGCTTGCTGCATCATCAAGGCTTGTGTGTAATTAAATGTGCAATACAATGACCCATCAACACCCAGTGATCAGTGTTTCCTCCTATGGCTGATATGATGGAGGAAGAACATCAGAGACAAAGACATCTATAGAAAGACTCAGATAATGACAGGGACAGAGCAGACCAACCGTGTGCTTCCATCTGAAGAAGGTCCTTATAATACAACCTCATAATAATCCTTATAATAACAGAGCCTTATAATAATACAGCCTTATAATAACACCGCCTTATAATAATAATCCTTATAATAATACAGCCTTATAATAATCCTTATAATAACACAGCCTTATAATAACACAGCCTTATAATAACACAGCCTTATAATAATACAGCCTTATAATAACACAGCCTTATAATAATCATCCTTATAATAATACAGCCTTATAATAATACAGCCTTATAATAATCCTTATAATAACACAGCCTTATAATAACACAGCCTTATAATAATACAGCCTTATAATAACACAGCCTTATAATAACACAGCCTTATAATAATACAGCCTTATAATAATACAGCCTTATAATAACACAGCCTTATAATAACACAGCCTTATAATAATACAGCCTTATAATAACACAGCCTTATAATAATACAGCCTTATAATAATACAGCCTTATAATAATACAGCCTTATAATAATCCTTATAATAACACAGCCTTATAATAATACAGCCTTATAATAATCCTTATAATAACACAGCCTTATAATAACACAGCCTTATAATAATACAGCCTTATAATAATCCTTATAATAATACAGCCTTATAATAATACAGCCTTATAATAATACAGCCTTATAATAATCCTTATAATAACACAGCCTTATAATAACACAACCTTATAATAATACAGCCTTATAATAATACTACCTTGTAATAATCCTTATAATAATACAGCCGTATAATAATACAGCCTTATAATAATACAGCCTTATAATAATCCTTATAATAACACAGCCTTATAATAACACAGCCTTATAATACTACCTTGTAATAATCCTTACAATAATACAGCCTTATAATAATATAGCCTTATAATAATACAGCCTTATAATAACACAGCCTTATAATAATACAGCCTTATAATAATCCTTATAATAACACAGCCTTATAATAATCCTTATAATAACACAGCCTTATAATAATACAGCCTTATAATAACACAGCCTTATAATATCTCACTACGTCACACTTCTTCCATATTCAGCTCTACAAACCCTTCCCACAAGGACCCAGGTAAACCACCTGTGTGTATGTGTATGCAGTGTTCCCCTGCCATCATGACATCATGACTGCCACTGTGTGATTGACTACGTGATTTCAAATGGTTGTGTCTTCTGAAGTGAGTACCAATCACATTCACCAGCTGCCTTGACTGTGCAGCAGTCCATCCCTGCATGGGTACAACAGCTTTCAGTAGACTAATGCATGCCAATGGATGTGGGTGGGTGTGTAAATAACACCTCGCTGATGCCTTGTACTGAACACCACTTCCAGTGGGACTGCCTACACAAATTGCCATCTCAAGCCAATCCTACCTTCGTGTCCTTCACTGAACTACATCTAGAAAAGGTCCCACTTTCTCTTTCCGTCCCTTCTTCCATCTGAGAATGTGTGATATATGTCCTGCTATCAGAGAGTATTCTGCTGCCAAAAAGTCAATGTTGCCCAACTCTCCCTTATGTCTTCTGCCTTCTCACCACCTCCTTTATCTCTCTGTCATCTTGTTCTGTCATTTATCTTCTCTCTGCACGGTATTTGCCTGTGTATCTTCCTCTACAGTCACAGTATTGATGTGACTCTCCGTCAACCCACGTGACCAATGAATTAGACACATTTACATCAACGCTGTAACTTGAATAAACAACCCGCAACCGCAACTCCCTCTAACCCTCTCCATTCTTTCCTGAGACAATCCCTGCTCTCGTCTGCTTGCCTTGCCATATTCCCCCATGCACCTCTCTCTGTCTCCCTCGGATGCAGAAAAAGCGCTTCACTTACTGTTCTTCTTCTATTGCACTTGATTCACAGATCCCTCCTTTGGAAATGGAGAGAGTGACAGGAGTGGTGGAGGGAGGGAGGGGGGATCCACACACAGAAATAAGGAGAGAGGAGGCAGCGCAAAATAAAAATTAAAAAAGGAATGGGAGAAGTGGACAAATCACCGCTGATAGTGAGGCCTTTGAAAATCACATTTTACGTGGTGTCCGGTGTCTGGTGTCCGGTGTCTGTGTGTGCTGTGGGGCGATGCATATTCTCCATGTCGGTCTTCTAGAGCCAGGCAGCACAACCCAGTAGTAACACTTCTATTTCCTCAGTCCCTCTCGCTCTCCCTCTCTCTCTCTCTCTTCCCCTCTGGCACGTTCAAACAGCCCAATCTCTCTCTCACTTTCATCTGGTTGGTTTATTTCCCTCTATCCCCCTCCCATACCTGTGTCTCTCTCGCTTTCTAGCGCTCTCGCCCCTCCCCCTCATCCTCTCCTCCCAGTCTCCCTCTCTCGCCTACACCAGCACCCAGATACAGGGCACACCCCTCCCTCTCTCTCTCTCGCCTACACCAGCACCCAGATACAGGGCACACCCCTCCCCCTCTCTCTCTCCTACACCAGCACCCAGATACAGGGCACACCCCTCCCTCTCTCTCTCTCTCCCTGTCTTTGATGTTTTGAAGAGTTCTTCACTCTTAGTTGGGAATAAATTTTAAAAATCGACAGAACTGAAGACACTACAGAACACAGACAGTGGGAACCACCCAGCACCACAGACTTCACAGGGAAACAGACCCAAACTGTCAAATTAACACGTCACACAATATCGACAGCACAAATACAATGGATAATAAAATTATCCAATTATTTTCATCATCTCAATGATTGTTTTTCCTAATCAAATGATCCCAACAGACACAGTCTGAGCAGATGCAGCAGGACTGCCGAGCGACACACATAATGAAATATAAATTAAGAATGAAAAGGATGTGTATAAGAGGATAAGGGGGGCCACTGCAGCAATGCTGATTTCCCTACACAGAGACAGTAGGGGAGAGACTGTATGTGTGTGTGGGGAGGGAGGGGTAACAGTGGGGAGAGACTGTATGTGTGTGTGTGGGGAGGGGTAACAGTGGGGAGAGACTGTATGTGTGTGTGGGGAGGAGTAACAGTGGGGAGAGACTGTATGTGTGTGTGGGGAGGAGTAACAGTGGGGAGAGACTGTATGTGTGTGTGGGGAGGGAGGGAGGGAGGGGTAACAGTGGGGAGAGACTGTATGTGTGTGTGGGGACGGGTAACAGTGGGGAGAGACTGTATGTGTGTGTGGGGAGGGAGGGAGGGGTAACAGTGGGGAGAGGCTGTTTGTGTGTGTGGGGAGGGGTAACAGTGGGGAGAGACTGTATGTGTGTGTGTGTGGGGAGGAGTAACAGTGGGGAGAGACTGTATGTGTGTGTGGGGAGGAGTAACAGTGGGGAGAGACTGTATGTGTGTGTGGGGAGGAGTAACAGTGGGGAGAGACTGTATGTGTGTGTGGGGAGGGAGGGAGGGGTAACAGTGGGGAGAGACTGTATGTGTGTGTGGGGACGGGTAACAGTGGGGAGAGACTGTATGTGTGTGTGGGGAGGGAGGGAGGGGTAACAGTGGGGAGAGGCTGTATGTGTGTGTGGGGAGGGGTAACAGTGGGGAGAGACTGTATGTGTGTGTGTGTGGGGAGGAGTAAAAGTGGGGAGAGACTGTATGTGTGTGTGGGGAGGGAGGGAGGGGTAACAGTGGGGAGAGACTGTATGTGTGTGTGGGGACGGGTAACAGTGGGGAGAGACTGTATGTGTGTGTGGGGAGGGAGGGGTAACAGTGGGGAGAGGCTGTATGTGTGTGTGGGGAGGGGTAACAGTGGGGAGAGACTGTATGTGTGTGTGTGTGGGGAGGAGTAACAGTGGGGAGAGACTATATGTGTGTGTGGGGAGGGGTAACAGTGGGGAGAGACTGTATGTGTGTGTGGGGAGGGGTAAGAGTGGGGAGAGACTGTATGTGTGTATGGGGAGGGGTAACAGTGGGGAGAGACTGTATGTGTGTGTGGGGAGGGGTAACAGTGGGGAGAGACTGTATGTGTGTGTGGGGAGGAGTAACAGTGGGGAGAGACTGTATGTGTGTGTGGGGAGGAGTAACAGTGGTGAGAGACTGTATGTGTGTGTGGGGAGGAGTAACAGTGGGGAGAGACTGTATGTGTGTGTGGGGAGGGAGGGAGGGAGGGGTAACAGTGGGGAGAGACTGTATGTGTGTGTGGGGAGGGAGGGAGGGGTAACAGTGGGGAGAGACTGTATGTGTGTGTGGGGACGGGTAACAGTGGGGAGAGACTGTATGTGTGTGTGGGGAGGGAGGGAGGGGTAACAGTGGGGAGAGGCTGTATGTGTGTGTGGGGAGGGGTAACAGTGGGGAGAGACTGTATGTGTGTGTGTGTGGGGAGGAGTAACAGTGGGGAGAGACTGTATGTGTGTGTGGGGAGGGAGGGGTAACAGTGGGGAGAGACTGTATGTGTGTGTGGGGACGGGTAACAGTGGGGAGAGACTGTATGTGTGTGTGGGGAGGGAGGGGTAACAGTGGGGAGAGGCTGTATGTGTGTGTGGGGAGGGGTAACAGTGGGGAGAGACTGTATGTGTGTGTGTGTGGGGAGGAGTAACAGTGGGGAGAGACTATATGTGTGTGTGGGGAGGGGTAACAGTGGGGAGAGACTGTATGTGTGTGTGGGGAGGGGTAAGAGTGGGGAGAGACTGTATGTGTGTATGGGGAGGGGTAACAGTGGGGAGAGACTGTATGTGTGTGTGGGGAGGGGTAACAGTGGGAAGAGACTGTATGTGTGTATGGGGAGGGGTAACAGTGGGGAGAGACTGTATGTGTGTGTGGGGAGGGGTAACAGTGGGGAGAGACTGTATGTGTGTGTGGGGAGGGGTAACAGTGGGGAGAGACTGTATGTGTGTGTGGGGAGGGGTAACAGTGGGGAGAGACTGTATGTGTGTGTGGGGAGGGGTAACAGTGGGGAGAGACTGTATGTGTGTGTGGGGAGGAGTAACAGTGGGGAGAGACTGTATGTGTGTGTGGGGAGGGGTAACAGTGGGGAGAGACTGTATGTGTGTGTGGGGAGGGGTAAGAGTGGGGAGAGACTGTATGTGTGTGTGTGGGGAGGGGTAACAGTGGGGAGAGACTGTATGTGTGTGTGGGGAGGAGTAACAGTGGGGAGAGACTGTATGTGTGTGTGGGGAGGGAGGGAGGGGTAACAGTGGGGAGAGACTGTATGTGTGTATGGGGAGGGGTAACAGTGGGGAGAGACTGTATGTGTGTGTGGGGAGGGAGGGAGGGGTACCAGTGGGGAGAGACTGTATGTGTGTGTGGGGAGGGAGGGGTAACAGTGGGGAGAGACTGTATGTGTGTGTGGGGAGGAGTAACAGTGGGGAGAGACTGTATGTGTGTGTGGGGAGGGGTAACAGTGGGGGAGAGACTGTATGTGTGTGTGGGGAGGAGTAACAGTGGGGAGAGACTGTATGTGTGTGTGGGGAGGGGTAACAGTGGGGAGAGACTGTATGTGTGTGTGGGGAGGGGTAAGAGTGGGGAGAGACTGTATGTGTGTGGGGAGAGGGGGTAACAGTGGGGGAGAGACTGTATGTGTGTGTGGGGAGGGGTAACAGTGGGGAGAGACTGTATGTGTGTGTGGGAAGGGGTAACAGTGGAGAGAGACTGTATGTGTGTGTGGGGAGGAGTAACAGTGGGGAGAGACTGACTGTATGTGTGTGTGTGGGGAGGAGTAACAGTGGGGAGAGACTGTATGTGTGTGTGGGGAGGGAGGGAGGGGTAACAGTGGGGAGAGACGGTATGTGTGTGGGGGGAGGGGTAACAGTGGGGAGAGACTGTATGTGTGTGTGTGGAGGGGTAACAGTGGGGAGAGACTGTATGTGTGTGTGGGGACGGAGGGGTAACAGTGGGGAGAGACTGTATGTGTGTGTGAGGGAGAGGGAGGGAGGGGTAACAGTGGGGAGAGACTGCATGTGTGTGTGGGGAGGAGTAACAGTGGGGAGAGACTGTATGTGTGTGTGTGGGGAGGGGTAACAGTGGGGAGAGACTGTATGTGTGTGTGGGGAGGGAGGGGTAACAGTGGGGAGAGACTGTATGTGTGTGTGGGGAGGGGTAACAGTGGGGAGAGACTGTATGTGTGTGTGTGGGGAGGAGTAACAGTGGGGAGAGACTGTATGTGTGTGTGTGGGGAGGGGTAACAGTGGGGAGAGACTGTATGTGTGTGTGGGGAGGGGTAACAGTGTGGGAGAGACTGTATGTGTGTGTGTGGGGAGGGGTAACAGTGGGGAGAGACTGTATGTGTGTGTGGGGTGGGAGGGAGGGGTAACAGTGGGGAGAGACTGTATGTGTGTGTGGGGAGGGAGGGAGGGGTAACAGTGGGGAGAGACTGTATGTGTGTGTGGGGAGGAGTAACAGTGGGGAGAGACTGTATGTGTGTGTGGGGAGGGAGGGAGGGGTAACAGTGGTGAGAGACTGTATGTGTGTGTGGGGAGGGGTAACAGTGGGGAGAGACTGTATGTGTGTGTGGGGAGGGGTAACAGTGGGGAGAGACTGTATGTGTGTGTGGGGAGGGGTAACAGTGGGGAGAGACTGTATGTGTGTGTGGGGAGGGAGGGGTAACAGTGGGGAGAGACTGTATGTGTGTGTGGGGTGGGGTAACTGTGGGGAGAGACTGTATGTGTGTGTGGGGAGGGGTAACAGTGGGGAGAGACTGTATGTGTGTGTGGGGAGGGAGGGGTAACAGTGGGGAGATACTGTATGTGTGTGTGGGGAGGGGTAACAGTGGGGAGAGACTGTATGTGTGTGTGTGGGGAGGAGTAACAGTGGGGAGAGACTGTATGTGTGTGTGTGGGGAGGGGTAACAGTGGGGAGAGACTGTATGTGTGTGTGGGGAGGGGTAACAGTGTGGGAGAGACTGTATGTGTGTGTGTGGGGAGGGGTAACAGTGGGGAGAGACTGTATGTGTGTGTGGGGAGGGAGGGAGGGGTAACAGTGGGGAGAGACTGTATGTGTGTGGGGGGAGGGGTAACAGTGGGGAGAGACTGTATGTGTGTGTGTGGAGGGGTAACAGTGGGGAGAGACTGTATGTGTGTGTGGGGACGGAGGGGTAACACTTGGGAGAGACTGTATGTGTGTGTGAGGGAGAGGGAGGGAGGGGTAACAGTGGGGAGAGACTGCATGTGTGTGTGGGGAGGAGTAACAGTGGGGAGAGACTGTATGTGTGTGTGTGGGGAGGGGTAACAGTGGGGAGAGACTGTATGTGTGTGTGGGGAGGGAGGGGTAACAGTGGGGAGAGACTGTATGTGTGTGTGGGGAGGGGTAACAGTGGGGAGAGACTGTATGTGTGTGTGTGGGGAGGAGTAACAGTGGGGAGAGACTGTATGTGTGTGTGTGGGGAGGGGTAACAGTGGGGAGAGACTGTATGTGTGTGTGGGGAGGGGTAACAGTGTGGGAGAGACTGTATGTGTGTGTGTGGGGAGGGGTAACAGTGGGGAGAGACTGTATGTGTGTGTGGGTTGGGAGGGAGGGGTAACAGTGGGGAGAGACTGTATGTGTGTGTGGGGAGGGAGGGAGGGGTAACAGTGGGGAGAGACTGTATGTGTGTGTGGGGAGGGGTAACAGTGGGGAGAGACTGTATGTGTGTGTGGGGAGGGGTAACAGTGGGGAGAGACTGTATGTGTGTGGGGAGGGGTAACAGTGGGGAGAGACTGTATGTGTGTGTGGGGAGGGAGGGGTAACAGTGGGGAGAGACTGTATGTGTGTGTGGGGAGGGGTAACAGTGGGGAGAGACTGTATGTGTGTGTGGGGAGGGGTAACAGTGGGGAGAGACTGTATGTGTGTGTGGGGAGGGAGGGGTAACAGTGGGGAGATACTGTATGTGTGTGTGGGGAGGGGTAACAGTGGGGAGAGACTGTATGTGTGTGTGTGGGGAGGAGTAACAGTGGGGCGAGACTGTATGTGTGTGTGTGGGGAGGGGTAACAGTGGGGAGAGACTGTATGTGGGTGTGGGGAGGGGTAACAGTGTGGGAGAGACTGTATGTGTGTGTGTGGGGAGGGGTAACAGTGGGGAGAGACTGTATGTGTGTGTGGGGTGGGAGGGAGGGGTAACAGTGGGGAGAGACTGTATGTGTGTGTGGGGAGGGAGGGAGGGATAACAGTGGGGAGAGACTGTATGCGTGTGTGGGGAGGAGTAACAGTGGGGAGAGACTGTATGTGTGTGTGGGGAGGGAGGGAGGGGTAACAGTGGGGAGAGACTGTATGTGTGTGTGGGGAGGGGTAACAGTGGGGAGAGACTGTATGTGTGTGTGGGGAGGGGTAACAGTGGGGAGAGACTGTATGTGTGTGTGGGGAGGGGTAACAGTGGGAAGAGACTGTATGTGTGTGTGGGGAGGGAGGGGTAACAGTGGGGAGAGACTGTATGTGTGTGTGGGGAGGGGTAACAGTGGGGAGAGACTGTATGTGTGTGTGGGGAGGGGTAACAGTGGGGAGAGACTGTATGTGTGTGTGGGGAGGGAGGGGTAACAGTGGGGAGAGACTGTATGTGTGTGTGGGGAGGGGTAACAGTGGGTGGAGAGACTGTATGTGTGTGTGGGGAGGGGTAACAGTGGGTGGAGATGGAGCCTTCCAACTGACTAACTGAAATTAATATCAAGTAGAAATCCCTTTGACATGAGTGAGGCATGTCAAAGCTGCTAGGGGGGCTCTGATAGCAGACACGCCCCTTTCATGGCTCAAACACACTACCCTCAGAGGGAATCAGTCAGCATGGATGCCTGTGGATGTGTTCAGAAATATACATGGAGATGAAGTTCTACCTCCTAACACTCTGATATTAATATGAGTTGTGTGTGTTGGCTTGGTTAGTATCTGGATGGACAACCACAAGAAAGAGCTGTCAGTCATTCCTATGTATCCCAGGACTATCCCAGTGCCCCAGCGGTGTGCCCATCAAAGCCATCTATCAAAACCATCTCACTGGCTGAAATATAATAAATATAAAAGTGACATATCAAAGTGTGAATAAACTCTGTACTTAGTAAAAACACTGAGAGCTAAGTTCAATCAAATCTGCATCAAAATGTTTCTCCTGTGGGAAATGTCCACCCTTCACTCTAGCGAGTTACCTCATATCAAGCACAATGTAAATGTGATCCATCATCATTGTCACTAAATTGAGATTGCATTGATTTGTGTGTGTACGCACTGCCGTTGAATAATTTGCTTTCCCCCTGCGTGATTGGGTGAGTCTGTGTGTTTACACAGGCAGACAAGCTCTGATCTTTTTTCCACTAATTGGTCAATCCCATCATATCTTTTCACATCAGATATTTTTCAGAGCTGATCAGATTGGTCAAAAGACCAATTCGTGGAAAAAATATCAGAATTAGGCTGCCTGTCCAAACGCAGCCCCTGTCTGTGTCTATCTGTGAGAGTCTGTGTGTGGTTAGCTGAATTTAGTATACAATGAGTAGCTTTGCAAAGGGTCGGAAACTTTCCGGGAAATTTCCATGGGAAGTCAAGCCTGGGAATTTAGCTTAAATTCATCAAAAAAGTTAGCTTATAACAGTGAACCTTTTTTGTGGGATAGACATACGGCAATTCTAGGTCTTGTGGTATATTTTGGTTAAACTATCCCCAATTCAATGGAGTTGCAACCCTCTGCATGCACAGTGCATTTTTCCATCACAGGTACAGCTGATTCTCAAGATCTTGCACACTAATGAGATGCTACTGAGCCCATACTACTACACTGTCTGAGCTCTGAGTTTTGATTATAATACTGGGTGGGGTGAATATATTCTATATGACATACATTATTTTTTGTAAACTAGTAAATAGTAGCCTACAGCAAAGTGTGTTTAAATCATTTCTAACTTGTTAACAATTTTTGCTAGTTCGTTTTTGCTACAGTGTGGGTTTTAGCTTGCTTAAGCCTGCTAACTGAGGAGTGTTAATTCACCTGTTTCCATACATGTTTCATTTTAAAACATTTATCTTTCAAAGGAGTTGTTTAATCTAACTGCTTAACTATTTATCTGTACATGGAATTGTATTATAATTATTTTTTTACAATTTCTTTTACAATCTTTAAAGAAAAATGCCACGGGGCATTATCTGATGTGTGAAGACATTTCACTGCAGGAAAAGCTGTGTACATTTGCAAATAATGTGCCAAATCATATGTGAAAAATCCAACAAAGACGCAGAATCATCTGGTCAAGTGCATAAAGTTCCCTCAGCGCTCACAACAAGCAACCTCTGACAAAAGTCCCTCTACTTCTATTCAAGGTGAAAATGATGAATCAGACACCTTATCGATAGCAACAGCTCATGGTCCTGGAATCAGAAGTTTTTTTGATTCAATGAAGGAACGTAGTCAGAGAAATGCTGATGAATGTCTTGCTCGAGCTGTGTATGCAACTGGTTCATATCTGAAGCTCACAGGCAACGTGTATTGGAAGAGATTTCTGAATGTTCTTCGCCCAGCATACACCCCTCCAACCAGACATGCTTTATCTACTCATTTGCTGGATGCAGAGTTCAACAGAGTTCAAGTGAAGGTCAAGCAAATCATAGAGAAAGCAGACTTTATTGCAATCATCTCTGATGGTTGGTCTAATGTTCGTGGGCAAGGAATAATTAACGACATCATCTCCACCCCTCAACCAGTATTCTACAAGAGCACAGACACAAGGGACAACAGACCCACCGGTCTCTACATTGCAGATGAGCTGAAGGCAGTCATCAATGACCTTGGACCACAGAAGGTATTTGCACTGGTGACAGACAATTCTGCGAACATGAAGGCTGCTTGGTCTAAAGTGGATGAGTCCTAGCCTCACATCACACCTATTGGCTGTGCTGCTCATGCATTGAATCTGCTCCTCAAGGACATCATGGTACTGAAAACAATCTACAAGAGAGCCAAGGAAATGCTTAGGTATGTGAAGGGTCATCAACTTATAGCAGAAATCTACCTCACCAAGCAAAGTGAGAATAAGAGCACCACATTGAAGCTGCCCAGCAACACCCGTTGGGATGGTGTTGTCATCATGTTTGTCTCCTGGAGGGGAAGGAGTCTCTCCAAGAAATGGCCATATCACAGTCTGCCAATATGGACAACCCCATCAAATCAAATCAAATTTTATTTGTCACATACACATGGTTAGCAGATGTTAATGCGAGTGTAGCGAAATGCTTGTGCTTCTAGTTCCGACAATGCAGTAATACAAGTAATAACAAGTAATCTAACTAACAATTCCAAAACTACTGTCTTGTACACAGTGTAAGGGGATAAAGAATATGTACATAAGGATATATGAATGAGTGATGGTACAGAGCAACATAGGCAAGATACAGTAGATGGTATCGAGTACAGTATATACATATGAGATGAGTATGTAAACAAAGTGGCATAGTTAAAGTGGCTAGTGATACATGTATTACATAAGAATACAGTCGATGATATAGAGTACAGTATATACGTATGCATATGAGATTAATAATGTAGGGTAAGTAACATTATATAAGGTAGCATTGTTTAAAGTGGCTAGTGATATATTTACATCATTTCCCATCAATTCCCATTATTAAAGTGGCTGGAGTTGAGTCAGTGTCAGTGTCAGTGTCAGTGTGTTGGCAGCAGCCACTCAATGTTAGTGGTGGCTGTTTAACAGTCTGATGGCCTTGAGATAGAAGCTGTTTTTCAGTCTCTCGGTCCCAGCTTTGATGCACCTGTACCTCGCCTTCTGGATGATAGCGGGGTGAACAGGCAGTGGCTCGGGTGGTTGATGTCCTTGATGATCTTTATGGCCTTCCTGTGACATCGGGTGGTGTAGGTGTCCTGGAGGGCAGGTAGTTTGCCTCCGGTGATGCGTTGTGCAGACCTCACTACCCTCTGGAGAGCCTTACGGTTGAGGGCGGAGCAGTTGCCGTACCAGGCGGTGATACAGCCCGCCAGGATGCTCTCAATTGTGCATCTGTAGAAGTTTGTGAGTGCTTTTGGTGACAAGCCAAATTTCTTCAGCCTCCTGAGGTTGAAGAGGCGCTGCTGCGCCTTCTTCACAATGCTGTCTGTGTGAGTGGACCAATTCAGTTTGTCTGTGATGTGTATGCCGAGGAACTTAAAACTTGCTACCCTCTCCACTACTGTTCCATCGATGTGGATAGGGGGGTGTTCCCTCTGCTGTTTCCTGAAGTCCACAATCATCAAGAGGATCCTCCTGGATGATGTATTTTGGGAGATAGTGGTAAGCAACCTGAAACTCCTGAAACCTATAGCAGTAGCCATTGCATAGATTGAGGGAGACAATGCCATCCTGTCTGATGTTCAGACTCTGCTTGCAGATGTAAGAGAAGAAATCCGTACTGCCCTTCCCACTTCACTGTTGCTTCAGGCTTCTGCCTGAAGCCCATACATGCCGCAGCGTACGTTGGACCCCAAATATGCTGTCAAGAGCACCCTGTCTGGTGCAGAGATCAACAAGGCCTATGGTGTCATCACTACTGTGTCTCGCCACCTTGGCCTGGATGAGGGCAAGGTTCAACGATGTCGCTCTTGCTGCGGGTGATTCCCTGATCCACCTTTCCACAGACGACACCATTCTGTATACATCTGGCCCTTCTTTGGACACTGTGTTAACTAACCTCCAAACGAGCTTCAATTCCATACAATACTCCTTCTGTGGCCTCCAACTGCTCTTAAACGCTAGCAAAACCAAATGCATGCTTTTCAACCGATCGTTGCCCGCACCCGCCCACCCGACTAGCATCACTACTCTGGACGGTTCTGACCTAGAATACATGGACAACTACAAATACCTAGGTGTCTGGCTAGACTGTAAACTATCCTTCTAGACTCACATCAAAAATCTCCAATCCAAAATCAAATCTAGAATCAGCTTTCTATTTCGCAACAAAACCTCCTTCACGCACACCGCCAAACTTACTCTAGTAAAACTGACTATCCTACCGATCCTCGACTTCGGCGATGTCATCTACAAAATAGCTTCCAATACTCTACTCAGCAAATTGGATGTAGTCTATCACAGTGCCATCCGTTTTGTTACCAAAGAGCCTTATACCACCCACCACTGCGACCTGTATGCTCTAGTCGGCTGGCCCTCGCTACATATTCATCGCCAGACCCACTGGCTCCAAGTCATCTATAAGTAAGTCTATGCAAGGTAAAGCTCTGCCTTATCTCTTATCTCACGATAACAACACCCATCCGTAGCACGCGCTCCAGCAGGTATATCTCACTGGTCATCCCCAAAGCAAACACCTCCTTTGGCCATCTTTCCTTCTAGTTCTCTACTGCCAGTTACTGGAACGAATTGCAAAAATCGCTGAAGCTGGAGACTTACATTTCCTTCACTAACTTGAAACATCAGCTATCTGAGCAGCTAACCGCTCGCTGCAGCTGTACATAGTCCATCAGTAAATATCCCACCCAATCTACCTACCTCATCCCCATATTGTTTTTATTAACTTCGCTGCTCTTTTGCACACCAATATCACTACTTACACAGCACCATCTGCTAAATTGTAATTACTTTGCTACTATGGCCTATTTATTGCCTTACCTCCTCATGCCATTTGCACACACTGTGTGTTATTGACTGTACGCTTGTTTATTCCATGTGTAACTCTGTGTTGTTGTTTCTGTTGCACTGCTTTGCTTTATCTTGGCCAGGTCGCAGTTGTAAATGAGAACTTAGTTCTCAACTAGCTTACATGGTTAAATAAAGTTTAAAAAATATATATATTAAAAGTATGGAAAAGTACATTTCCAAGCAAGGTCTTTGGGATGGAGATGCAATATGGTAGTCGTACCAACAATCAATCAATCAATCAAATGTATTTATAAAGCCCTTCGTACATCAGCTGATGTCACAAAGTGCTGTACAGAAACCCAGCCTAAAACCCCAAACAGCAAGCAATGCAGGTGTAGATGCACGGTGGCTAGGAAAAACTCCCTAGAAAGGCCAGAACCTAGGAAGAAACCTAGAGAGAAACCAGGCTATGAGGGGTGGCCAGTTCTCTTCTGGCTGTGCCGGGTGGAGATTATAACAAAACATGGCCAAGATGTTCAAATGTTCATAGATGAACAGCAGGGTCAAATAATAATAATCACAGTTGTTGTCGAGGGTGCAACAGGTCAGCACCACAGGAGTAAATGTCAGTTGGCTTTTCATAGCCAATCATTCAGAGTATCTCTACCGCTCCTGCTGTCTCTAGAGTTGAAAACAGCAGGTCTGGGACAGGTAGAACGTCCGGTGAACAGGTCAGGGTTCCATAGCCGCAGGCAGAACAGTTGAAACATATCTCATCAGCCACCTGGTGGAAGGGACTTTGTGGATCTGAGGCTCTTTCCCCTGTTGCCTCCATCATCCTCCAAATCCCACCAACATCAGCCGCCTCAGAGCACAACTGGTCCTTGTTTGGGAGCACACACACCAAAGCACACAAAAGGTTGAACAATACAAGGGTTGAAAAATTGGTGGCCATCCGGGCAAAAGTTTTTTGGAGCCTGACAACGAGCCATTCTCTAACAGGTTGGAAAGTGACAGTGAAGATGAGGCCTCATATTCTGATGTTCAAGTGGTGGACATTGAGGAGATCCAGGGAGAAGACAGAGAAGCCTGAGAGGAAGACAACCAAAGCTTTAGTTTCTAGACTATCATTTTACAGATGCATGTAGAAAAAGTTTTTGGGAGATGCGATGGATCATTGGGGATCATTCAATATTCCCTTTCTTTCGTTGTTCAGTGAAATCATCCCATGTGAAGAGTCAACTCATTTAATTAAAGTTCAATTTATAACTAAATTGTTTTTTAAAATTTCTATTGGAAGGATTTAATAATTTGCAAATATGTCCCAATACTTTTGGTCCTCTAAAATGGGGGGACTATTTACAAAAAGTGTTGTAATTTCTTAACGGTTCACCCGATATGCATGAAAATAACCTAAAATTAAAGCTGACAGTCTGCACTTCAACATCATAGTCATTGCATCATTTCAAATCCAAAGTGCTGGAGTACAGATCCAAAACAACAAAATGATTGTCACTGTTCCAATATGTTTGGAGCTACCTTTATATCAATTAACTCAATCTAACAAAATAGTTGAAACCCCAAGCTCTAAAGAGCAAAGAGTCTGAAATTAAACTACTAACAGGAACTGTCAGAAAGAAAGATGTTCATAATAACGATAAAAGCCATATCCCTGGCCGTGGAGCTGACATATTTATTCAGTCCTCTCTCTCTTCCACAATTGTCCAAACCATAATTTACACTAATGCCCTGACACCACCAGCACTGGACACTCATTTGGAGCATCAGCCTCCAGTCACCTGGGAAATAATGTCCTGCTACACAACCTCCTTCTAAGCCCTCTCTAAGTCCTCTGCTTTCTCTCTCCTCTCCTCCATCTCTGCCCTGCTCTCGAAATCTAGCTCTTTTCTCTGTCTGCTCTTCTCTCCTCCATCTCTCTTTTCTCTCTCTCTCTCCTCTCCAGCTGAGCTAATTTTTCAGGGTTACAAATGGGGGTGTTCTCTCTGTCTCTCCGCTCCACTGGCAGAGTGACTGAGCCGTACTCCTACTGTACTGTCTACCGCTGGTCTCCTCTAGACTCCAACACCAAGTCCACTCAGTCCGTCTCAGCCATCTCTAAGACTACACCACTACACTACACATGGCTACAGCTACTCTCTGCCCCTCTGACAGCCTGTAATCACCAGAGGGTGTTAAACATGGGGGCAGAGGAGCTCATGCTGCTACATACACTATATATACAAAAGTATGTGGACCCCCCTTCAAATGACTGGATTTGGCAATTTCAGCCACACCAGTTGTTGAAAATAGAGCACACAGCCATGCAATCTCCATATACAAACATTGACAGAAGAATGGCCTTACTGAAGAGCTTAGTGACTTTCAATGTGGCACCGTCATAGGATGTCACCTTTCCAACAAGTCAGAGATGCCCCGTAAGTGCTGTTATTGTGAAGTGGCAACGTTTAGGAGCAAAACGGCTCAGCTGCAAAGTGGTAGGCCACACAAGCTCACAGATCGTGACTGGTGAGTTTTTAAGCGCGATGAGCTTAAAAATCGTCTGTTCTCAGTAATAACCCCCACTACCAAGTTCCAAACTGCCTCTAGAAGCAACATCAGCACAATAACTGTTTGTCGGGAGCTTCATGAAATTGGTTTCCATAGCCAAGCAGCCACACACAAGCCTAAGATCACAATGCGCAATGCCAAGCGTTGGCTGGAGTGGTGTAAAGCTCACCGCCATTGGACTCTGGAGCAGTGGAAATGCGTTCTCTGGAATGATGAATCACCAAGACATGTGGTGAAGTAGTCCTGTCCCCTTAGCAGAAAAACACCCCCAAAGCATAATGTTTCCACCTCCATGTTTGACGGTGGGGATGGTGTTCTTGGGGTCATAGGCAGCATTCCTCCTCCTCCAAACACGGCGAGTTGAGTTGATGCCAAAGAGCTCCATTTTGGTCTCATCTGACCACAACACTTCCACCCAGTTGTCCTCTGAATGACGGGCATGTATATGTGCTTTCTTGAGCAGCGGGACCTTGCGGGCGCTGCAGGATTTCAGTCCTTCGCGGTGTAGTGTTACCAATTGTATAAAAGACACCTGGGAGCCAGAAATCTTTCTGATTGAGAGGGAGTCAAATACTTATTTCCCTCATTAAAATGCAAATCAATTTATAACATTTTTGACATGCGTTTTTCTGGATTTTTTTGTTGTTATTCTGTCTCTGTGTTCAAATTAACCTACCATTAATATTATAGACTGATCATTCTTTGTCAGTGGGCAAACGTACAAAATCAGCAGGGGATCAAATACTTTTTTCCCTCATTGTACATGTG